>NC_051180.1:98871556-99032362 GCF_013339695.2 Rhipicephalus sanguineus | reverse complement strand
ATTTCCTTTTTGTTTTTCGCTCCCCCGTCTCTCTCTGTCTCTCCCATCTTTCTACTCCCTTCCCTTTCCCCAGCGTAGGGTAGCCAACCGGACTGCCGTCTGGTTAACCTCCCTGCCTTCTCCTTTTCGTATTCCTTCCTTCCTTCCTTTCGTTAACTTGAAATTTACCAAAATAGTTATGGAGTCACAAGAGTGTATGACGCACATAAACGACAGTTTCTAACGTGCAAATCATGACACGCTTGTCATGTATGGCGTTATTTTGACAACATGGTCTCGGGAGCGCTAGTGACCGTTTCGCCTGCTTCATATACACCAAAATTAGTATTGTGCAGTGTGACTGTACGTCCAACATAAATGACAGCTGGCAACATGAAAATAATGACATGCATGTCATGTACACACGCCACGCTCATGGTGCGCTCGCGGCCGGTTCGCTAGCTTGACATACACCTAAATTGATATAGCGTGACGTGATTGTGCGACGAACATAAATGACATATAGTAACATGAAAATAACGATATGTATGTCACTTACGGCATGGAGCCCTGGTGCACTCACGTCCGGTTCTCTAACTTGATATCACACCAAGATTGGTATAGCGTGACGTGACTGTATGACGTACATAAATGACAGCTGGTAACATGGAAACAATGAATGACATGCGTGTAATGTACGGCATGGGTTACATGCCACGCTCATGGTGCGCTGGCGGGCATTTCGCAAGCTTGACATGCCGATTTTACTTTTCCTTTTTTTTTTGCTTTTCATTGCACTTTTCAAGCGTCACAATGCGCAGAAGGTCATCTACAGGTGCATAAGCGACGATAAGGGCCCGCAAGGAGAGAGAACATCAGTATTACTTACCATTTTTGTTCCTGACTGTGCCGAGCACGCAGGGTGCCCAACATCTGCTTGGTAATGCACAGCGGCACGCTCGCTTGAGTCGACAGGCCGTCGCGATTATCGCACTCGCAGCGCAGCGTGTCGCACTGTCGTCAAACCACGCATATCACATCCAGCGGCGAGAACACAGTGAGGCTGCAGGCACAAAACGCGCACACACGACCGACACAGCTGATCGCTTGAGAAGTGGCGTTCACAAGGCCTAGCTGGCGTAGCCGGCCCACGACCTCCTGAGCCGGCCTAGCTACGACGATCGCGCCGCCGCGGGAACGACTCCATCCTCGCTTATCTTTCTTTTTTTCTATGTTTTTTTTTTCTTCGCGCGCGCATGCGGCGCGAAGGTTTCTCCCATTTCACTTCGGTAGCGACTCGTCTGGCTTGCTTTTGACCTGGCGGGGGCGGGCCGCAGTAGTAGCAGCAGGCTGCAGCCGCCAAGGCCAAAGGGCTTTCTCGCTTCCTCTCCAGCCGTTCGGAGGGTCGCGTATATCTCTTTCTCTGGGCTATCTGCGCAAGGGATTTTTAGTGCGCTGAAGCATGCCGCCTCTTTCTTTTACTTCTTTTCCCCGCACAGCTGCATACATGCCCGCCAGCACTGAAGGCATTATGGAAAGCTTCGGAAAAAATAGAGAAAACATGCCAGAGGAAATGAGATGGGAGTTTTTTGTTCTTGGAACTCCATTCGACGAATGGCGTCATATAGTGAATTTACCTCCTTTCTTCCACATAATTTCTTAACGAAGTAAAATTGAGGACGCAGAACTTTATTACACCCACCTCATTACACCCTAAGGTAGTACTGTCCAGATGAAGGTAGTATTAAGGAGGATTGTAGCCCTTAAAACGCCCAATTCGGCTAGTTTGCGTTTGCAGTGTAGCGAAGGTCTCGTTCTGGCAGACCTGATACTTTCAGGTAGTATGCGAGGGATTATTGGTCAGCTGCCAGCTCGTAATAAGTTCACGTGCTACGTGACGCCAACAGGCAGAAAAAAAAAGAGTGTTTCACCCTCGCCGTCATGGCTACTGGCGGAGCTGACTGACTCTCCCACGTTTAAATGTACATATATACCCTATAAAGTGGACGGGGGGATGGCCGCCGCGGTAGCTCAGTTGGTAGAACATCGGACGCGTTATTCGAAGGTCGCAGGTTCGGTCCCTGCCCGCGGTAAGCTATCTTTTCGTCCACGTTTCTTTCTTCACATTTACCTGACATTTACTACTAAAAACATCTCCTATACTTTCCTTGGTATTATTGTCTGTTAGTGCTCATTAATACTGTGTATAACAAAGAAAACGAGCCCTTAAAATTAGCACTTCTTTCCAACATTCGTATTGAGCAACACTGTATGGACTAGGGCAGGTATGGTGTACACACATGTGTGTGTGTGTGTGTGTGTGTGTGTGTGTGTGTGTGTGTGTGCGTGTGTGTGTGTGTGCTCAAAAGAGCGGGCCACCAGGCCCTTTTGATCAAAGCTCGCAGTTCCTTCCCGAGCGCAGCAGTCTTCCCACCGGCACAGCTTCATACTCCTTGGCGCGACGGAGGCAGCCGGCGCGTTTCATCTCTTCTTGAGCCGCGCCCGTCGGCGGAGTTCGCACGCTTTCACTCGCACATAGAACATACAACGTACGGGGCCATGTTACGGATTTGGACCTTATATGGAACACGACAGCGACGGCTCAGCCTACGGCAAAAAAAAAAAGAACGACAGGCCTGCGCTGAAAGCGCAGTACAGTCACAGCAAAAGCTGTAAGAGCGGCCTTTCTAGAGCCCGTTGTAAACTCTCTTGGGCTATTAATACAAGTACACTTGCAAGGTACCCACGTACTACGCCATAAATCCTAATTTTTGTGAAGTTAGGAAGCACCCACTATGCCATTATTCATCATTTTGCGAAGAAGCAAGGTACCCGCTACACATCTGTAAGGCATTTTGACATCTGTAAGGCACCGTGAGAAAGAGAGAGGGAAAGAACTTTATTGAGGCCCTGAAGATATGGATTATGGGGGCCTCATGAGCTTCCTTAGCCACTAATACAATTACACTTGCAAGGTACCCACTGCGCTATAAATCATTCTATTTTTTGTGAAGTAGGGAAGCACCAACTATATGCATTTTTCGTCATTCTGCGGAGAAGCGTGGCACCCGCTACACATATGTGACGCATTATGTGCACTTTGCTGATGCTGTGCCTGATGACGATGTAGAATTATAGCTGAGCCCTTTGTAATGGGTTGGAAGCATTCAACGACCCACTCGTTGCGCAGTTATTGTGTGACGCCTGGTTACAGAATTACACCAGATTGTTACTTTACTCTTCTGCCACGCTATATTACCTATCTTAATGTGGTTCTTTCCCGACATGAAGACTGTATAGGGTCTTTCGACAACGGAGTTTCAAGCACTGGCATAGCTCTGTTGTAGAATACTTCCACGCAGAGGGCCCAGTTACGTCCTAGATGTTTTGTCTTTTCTTTTTTTTTTGCTCTTTCGCGTGATAGCGGTTACGGACACCGGCGGCGGTGGCGGCGGGGGACAATTACGGCGCCATATACGGCTGTTGTGATCTCAAACAGATTTCGCTGTAAACGGCGGCTCGAGTGTCCATATAAGTGACATCGCAATAAAACAACACCGCGAAGAATTTTTTTTAATTAATACCAGCAGTTATGTGTGAAAAACCCGATTGCGGAGTAGTACTGAAAGCTTGAAGCGTAATTACCTTTTTTCTCGTTAATTTCATAACTAGTCCAGGTGTCTTCTTTCAAACCATACTGTTTAAGCACCAGGTGCAAGTGTAACCTAGCAGAGACAGCACGAAAAATATCGATGCAGCACAGGACTCGAGCAAAACATTTCTGTGCGCATTTCTCGTTGTTCTACAGCGTTGTCTGCAGCGCGAAATCATACCATGGACCGCCACCACGTTACAAGCTTGCTATGGCTCCCTTGCCGGCTTTGTCACTTACATAACGTGCTATTGCACAGAGGGCTTTTTTTACGTGTGTTCAGTTCATAAATCTGCGGGAAAGATACGTGCCTTAATCTTTCAGGCACTAGGACCTCGTTTGCGTCGGCTTGCTGGGAGTGTGCAGCAATTCGGTGCAGTGTCTGCAACGGTGCAGATAACGAGTGATATACGGGCTTCCAATAATGTGGGCTAGAGGCTTACCAAAAAAAAAGGATATATGTTTCCAGTGGCTAGGTGCCTATTATAGTTTGTGGGAGCCTCCGCTGGGGACATTTTTTTCTCTTTCTTATCACAGAACTCATCTTCATTACGGCCATGCTGGCCATGAGCCTATAGAGGAGAGCGCTCCCTGCAGGCAAGGCGTATATGACACGGAGTAGGTGTAAAAGTGTTTTTTGGTGCTTTGTTGTTTATCTAAGTATGTTTCTAGCGTAAAGAGCAGCGTACTCATCGCCGTTTACGTACTTTGCACTGCTTGCTGTAGAAGAGCAGTCTACGATAAATGAAATCGGGTTTTAATTATAATAATATCTGAGGTTTAACGTCCCAAAACCATGAAATCGGGTTTTTGAACGCTATACTGTAAGGTGGTCGACATACCGGCGCCAATTCGCATCCATGTTTTTCATGCAGCATCCACATTCTTCCAATAGGACTGCGACGCGAGACACCCGGCCGCGGCGGCCGCATTTTCGATGGAGGTGAAAATGCTTCAGATCCGTGTACTTAGATTTAGGTGCACGTTACAGAATGCCAGGCGGTCGAAATTTCTGGCGCCCTCCACCACGGCGTCCCTCATAATAATATCGTGCTTTTGGGACGTTAAACCCCATGAATTATTATAAATGTTACTGACTGCGGTGCGAGGTACTAGACTGTTCAGTATGTGTAGCTTATTTCTTTACATTTTACATTTATTGGATGTCACAGTTCAGCACGAGCAATGACAATGGATGCTTTAGAACGCATGGCGCTGGAAAACACTGAAGAAGTGCACAGGCAAGCAGTGAGGCACCAGTGTTTGCTGACATAATGAACATTGTACGCATCATCTAAACAGAGCGCACACCTTAATAGTCAATTGAATAGGTAAAACGGCAGCGGCATCATTCTTACTGCTACCTGCGCTCTGAAGCAGAAAAATTACCTCAGTATCGTGAGATTTCGCAAGTCCTAATTGTCCAAAGTGAGAGCAATAATGTTATGTGCACGCCCCAGTAAGCACCACTATTGCATACGCTTCTAAGCGACTGTGCATGGCCGTAATATTCTCCTCAACCCGCAGAAATCGCTCTGCAATGCACTCTGCGAACCCAGAATTCAGGCAGAAATGTTTATGCGCATTCGCGAAGACGTCCGAGGAACTACATGTTCTTAATAAAAAAGATGCCACCATTATCGTCAGAGATATGTGGCGTTTTTCAGCGCACTTCGGTTTTGCGCGGTCCCAGCACTCTTCACAACATATCGTCAACGCGCAACTTCACAACGAGTACTTCGCAAGAACGACAAGGAACGGCCGAATAAGAGGTCTGGTAACTCAGTTTCTGCAGCGGCGCTACATGGGAACGTGCTTGAGCTCATATCGTCGTTACTATTAACATTTGAACGCTCTCGCTTCTCTGTGTATGTATCCAGCTGGTTGTGGCCGAATTAATTGACACGCTACCAAGTCCTTGCCGATGAGGGCGCGTCTAACAGAGACGGTTGAAGTTGACGTATGTTTAGAACGTGATCCACCAATGAGGACAATCTCGTACAGAAAAGCTGAAGATGAACATGTGTTCACGCAAGTATAAAAAAAAATTGGGCGTGACCAGCCCAAAGTCTCCTTTTAAACGGTGATGTTTATGTGTCCGACTGTGCTGAGCAACCATGTGCATCCACACAGGGAGCACCAGCCATGGAGGAAGGAAAAGAGCGAGCGTCACGCGGTTCCGCTAGCCTCGGCAAGCCAAGCTCTTCTGACGTCGCCCCTCCCGACCATAACGCGATGCCCCCTGGGTAGGATTAGGACCCCGTAGCTCCCGCAGCAGAAGCAATCAAAGCGAGCCGACCAATAGTAGCACTTGCATGTCATGTGGGTGGGGCTTATTTCTCGCTTAAATAATTTATGACTAGGCTTCAAGATTGTCACGTCATGCTCTTTTCTACACTCTAAATCAAGTCCGGCTTAAGTGCCAGATATAGATAGGAAGCCGGACACTCCTCATCTAGTTTCCTGGATATAGGCAGGATTTAACCAGGACTCGAATAAGAGTGCAGTTTCAAGACCTTGCGTGGCTTTGTGGTAGAATACCCGACTGCCACGCAGAATACTTGGGTTCGATTCCTGCTGGGATCCTGATTTTAAATGAGAAGCATTTCTTAGCGAACCTCCGGCACTTTGGGCGTTTCTCTCTACGTATCTATCTATCTATCTATCTATCTATCTAGCCGCCTACATCTGGGCGCTCTCCTGGTCGTCTCCATACGTTGTAATATACCAAATTTTGCACAGCATAGGATGAGTGTACGGCGAACACGATTCAGTGGTCATGAAATGAATAACGCAAAATACCTGTCGCGTACTTCATGAAACCCTTTCCCTCAGTCAAGTGAGGCACATAACCGCATAGCAGAGTTCATGTTATGCGGATATGTGCCACAGGGGATAACAGATTCCCAGTCAACGCAGTAACCGCCAACATACGCATTGACACGGAAGGAAAGTGATAATAATAGTAATTGTTGGGGATCTACGTCCCAAAACCACGATATGATTATGAGAGACGCCGTAGTGAAGGGCTCCGGAAATTTTGACCACTTGGTATTCTTTAACGTGCACTGACATATGGCTAAGTACACGGGCATCTAGCATTTCGTCTCCATCGAAGTGCGACCGCCGCTGCCGGGATCGAACCCGCAACCTGCGGGTCAGCATCCGAGCACCGTAACCATTACACCACAGCGGTGGATGCAAGGAAATTTAGGGAACTAAAGACAGAGCACCCCTGGAAGACTCTGGGCAACCATCCACGAGGTCCGCAACGTCGACCACTTTCGTTATGCAAAAACCGGGGTTAATGCTTCCTGCAATAATTCTGCCGAGATGACCATATCCCTCATGATTGCCGGTGACTTCAACATTGATTTATCAAAACCCAGCAACGCCTTGTTCTTAGACGGCATGAAAGACGGTTTGGATGTGGACAAGGCATCAAAAGACCTCGGTGCCACGTCCAGGACAGGAGGCATCATAGAAAATTTCTTCACACCATCCGCGGTTTCAACCAGCTCTACTATACCTCGCATTTTACTGCACTTCATAGTCGCGATCATGAACGGATCAGATAACAAGTCCTGTCCAGCTGCTGGTGCTCCTTGATCACGGTGATGATGACCTTATGCAAGAACTGCCAAGAACCCCTTCCACAAATGCACACTGGTTCGGGAAACGTGCGTGCGTTCTCCGTCATAACGGATAAGTATAAGCATAACTGTAACGCAGCTGCAACTGTGACTGTAACGTACGTGCAGTGCACCTGCTCGTGCCACTCGACTGTGTATATATATAGAAATATTTTGTGAATAAAGCATAGTTGCGAGTAGCGCCTGTCCTGTGAATCTGTGTTCATTGTCCTATTCGAATTCACGCTGTCCGGTATTGAAGCATATAAACACTTCATATCAGCTTACTGCGTCTGGTGTTGGTAATACCTATGTTGCTGTTGGCATCGTTAAGCAACTGTAAACAACTGGTTATATAACACATGTGCGACTTTTCAAAATATGTGCGTGCGTATACCATTTGCACATTTCGCTAGCGTCATTCCGTAAAGTTTCGCTCAGTGTGAAAAATTGCGGCACAGTCACCTTCCTGCGCATGCTTCGCATAACATTGATTCCCACGGTACGTGGGATCTGCCGAATTTTATAAAAATGGATGGCCATCACTGCACACATAATGGATTTTGCCGCCATATTGCACGTATATAAGGTCTTTTTATTCTCTGCATTCATGGGGATCAACGCCGCCGCTGTCGGTTTTCCTTTGCGTTTTCGCATTTAAATGATCAGTGTCTGTTCTCGCGGTACCTGGGAAGATGTAAACCTTCACTAACTGTCGCGCATACCCGCTTACCGCGGCCATTCAGTGGTATACGGGTATGTGCCACCCGTGTCTGGAGAAAATGGTTTGACGACGTACGCGACAGGATTTACACGTTAATAATGTCATGACCAGACAGTCGTATTCGCCAAACTCTCTTACCATCCCATGCCAATTTTGGTCTGCGCCAAACTAAGGAAGTGATCACGAGAGCACCCACACGTAAGCGGCTAGATAGATAGATAGATAGATAGATAGATAGATAGATAGATAGATAGATAGATAGATAGATAGATAGATAGATAGATAGATAGATAGATAGATAGATAGATAGATAGATAGATAGATAGATAGATAGATAGATAGATAGATAGATAGATAGATAGATAGAAACGTTCAAAGTGCCTTAGGTTCGCTCAGAAATGCTTCTCATGTAGAAGTAAATGAAAGTTTGTTGGTGTATAGTGATCGTGGCTCCACAGTTTTATCTATTCGATAATGGGGTTAGAAACTGCCGTTATGCTTTTTTATGCATTGTGCAGCAGGGCGGTGTGCAGCGTGTTTCACATGATTAGATACGCGGGTGCTGGCTGTAAACTAAATCTGGAGAGCCGATTATTTTACACTTAGCCTTTATACGACCTCAAATTTCCATTGACATTGAATCAGAGTTCAGGCAAATGACAGTAAGTGCGCCAGGAATGTAATTTTTGTGAACTATGATATCGTGTATATGAAAAGCAGCGGCATTTTCGGTACCGTTCTCATTTAATGTCGTGCAGTAAAGATTATGGGTACAACACAAATTAACACGATTTCGTTACGGGCTTCTATGTTTTTAGGGGCGAAGCTCCTTAAGGCGGCACCCGTTCGTCCCTCGTAATCGTCGTCATCGTAGTAGTCCGTAACAAGCCTTACGCTTTGACCTCCAAGGTGGTGCCGGTGGGAGATTTCTCCTGTGCGTTGTTGAACAATAAAAAATTCGCAGCGTGCGCGTTAACTAAAAGCCGAATTCTTCTGTCTCTCATTCCCCATTAGCAGCCATTGGCATGTTCCAGTAGGAAACGTTAGTAGAAGTAGAAGTGTAAGTGTTTGCTAAAAGCCGACTTCTTCTGTCTCTCATTCCCATTAGCAGCCATTGTTTACCTCCAAGGTAGTGCCTGGTGAGATTTCTCCTGTGCGTGATTAAACAATAAAAATTTTGTTCAAAACGCCGTTGATTGATGAAATAAACCAACGAAAGACGCCAGATGTTTTGTAAAAGCAGAACGAAAGAACGCCAGATGTTTTTCTTAACGTGTAGTAGTAGTAGTGTTATGTAGCCACCTCGCCCGATCGTCAACGGGCGAGGTGGACCGGCAACGGCGCGGGGACCCTGCCGTACGAGAGTTAAATCACACTAAAAGACATACTTTGCGGGCGATACACTCTAGTGAGCTTTCAACTTTTCGTCTTAATGTACATGATAAAGAAATTATTTCTACGAAAAACGCAAGGCACACCTTGAGCAATATATTTGGTTTTGGGACGCTAAATGGAACCATGAGGCGATGCGAAGCCGGAGCACTTGCACGATCGCGTTCCGTTGGCTTTCGTTGGGCATGCTACCGACCTCGCGTCGTGGAACGCGCGTCCTGTCTTCCCTCTAGCCTTGCCTTTAATTCGCACAGGGCGAGCGGGGAATGCGGTCGCTCTTGGCGCTCTTTCGCTCGGGAGCGGACTTCTTCCTTGCATTTCACCGATCACAAGTGATAATGAAGGGACCACGTAAACCAACAGTACAATAAAAGTTTGATGTTTAATACATACACGATGTTTCACACTCTTTATATTATGTACTGGGCGCATTTCACGGAAGAGTTTCACGGTTTACAGATGATTCCCTCCGTAGCTTCGCCCCACTCATCATCATTCACCCCGTGGATATGCTGTGATTTTTTAAGAGATATCCATGGCAACAACAGGGAACGAATGATCAATAAAACGCAGGGATCGCTCTATAACAAAGAAATAATAAAAAGCCACCCAACTTCCTATGAAGCACTTCCACGAAAAGCTACTTTCGACATTCTAGAATTTTTACCCTGTCGCTTAACCTTCCTACATCATACCCATCTACATTTTTAAATTGATTCTTTTGATTAAAGAGCAGAACTTCCGCTCTTCTACATGTACCACCGCTGTTACAGATATAGTCAGTAATAGTTCCTTCAATAGCGTTCTACATACAAATTCTGCTTAATGAACGAAATTCCACGCGCAGAAAAAATTCAGTCGAATCAACATTCACGGAAGCGATTTTCGGGACACCCTAAAAGCTCGCTTCTGTAAAGAAACTCAATGCTTTTGTTTCCAGTGGTGCTATTACCTAAGCGACATGGTGTGCGAGTTTTCTGTTTTTCATTGCCCACTGTACGCATTCGCTGCAGATATTCACGTCGTCGTTTGACCTTACACGTGCCATCTTTCTGATTAAGACCTTCAGGCACTGAAGATAGAAGATTTTGCATTAATTCACTCGAATGTACGACGAGTGAGTCTTAAAGTTCTCTCTGTCGATTGACGGTTATTCGCATCTCGGCTTTTTCAATGTGAATGAGTTCCGTCTTTTAGCGCTGTTTCTAAAGTTAATCATGAACCAACCAGCCCAAATTCGTACCTTATTGCAATGAGTTTTATTTCGAAGATCCTCATTCGATCGCGAACTTCGCATACTGAGACATACATCCTCAGTAGGAAGACAATTTTTAGTGGTACGTAATTCAAGTATGAGCTACATAATCTTTCATTATAAAAGCGGAGCAGCAACACGAGGACGGAATGAAAGAAACAATGGCACGGGACGGGCTTCTTTCATTCCGTCCTCGTGTTGCTGCGCTGTTTTTATATTGAATGCGAACATACTTGCCTGGATTTCCGTTCTCTTATATATATCTTTATTTACTGACTTTAGAAGACACGCTACAATTCCACAAAGTAAAATAAAGAAAGCGCTGTAGTCTATACGTTGAACAGAAATATTAAGGCTCACACAACTTTCAAGGCATCAGTTTTCAAAATTCGTTAAGAAAGGAAATGCCGTTATATTCACAGTGATAGTGAACCATGCGATACAGGTTCTTGCTAAAGCGTTTGCTACGACGAACAAGTATTGCATAGCCCACATTAAAATCCTACATGTACGATATAGTTTTAACGTCGCTTTATCTCTACTGGGAAATCCATTTCGCAATCAGTTAGTTTCGGTAGGAATCAACTTTATCTATTGTGAGTTTCAGATGGCCCGTGTCTCAGGATGATTCCCCGTGGGCAGGGAATCTTTCAGTTCAAGCAGCTATGGCTGCCTGCCTCTCCGTAATGGGAGATTTAATGAGCTGCTTCCACGCTGACCGTGAGAGAGCTGCCAGGAGAGATTTGGTTCAATTTCGCTTTTATTTTGACATCAATTCTATGGACAGCTTCGGTGGGTTTTTTCGGCGGCACCGCGTGACGTTCCGTATATGTACAGCTCTAAATATGTGCATTTAGAGCCCACAAAGAAAAATAGCCGAGAAGAAAATCTCGGAGGTGCTTCAGCTTGACAGAGGCTTGTTCGCGATCGCCCGCGACACGGCGCCAGGGGCCAAGCGCACACTCTAAAGGGCATTGCCCCACCGCACTTCGTCACATCGCATGGGTATAGGAGTAGTAGGGCGTCCGTACTTTCACTTGCAGGGCGTGGTCGCCCATGCTCGCACGCTTGTCTATAGAAGGTGGTTCAACAGATGCCTCATAATTAGTGCCTGCTCTGCTCTCATCGTGACAGTTTGCGATGAATCTATAGGAAATACGAAGGTCACTTCGCTCGCCGCAGTGGCCGCGTTTGCTCAAGAAGTGAACTGCTCAAGAAGTGAATAACCCAACCAACCCAATTATTATTTAGAAATATTAATCAATATCCCTCATTGCCCACCATGTTTTTGTGCTAGTAATTTCATCCTCTTCCATACATTCACCATAAAAGAGAAGCAGTGTCTTTGTCATGAACATGTTAAATAAACAAGCCTTGTCGTCGTACTAAGAGTGATAAATGGTATTAGCAAAGCTACTTTCTTACCCTCTAAGTCAAGTAATAAATTTTTTATGCCATCTCGATCTCCCCTTTATCTCTCATAATTTACAATAATACGATATCGAATCTTGCTACAAAGTATAAGGTGCAACCAGTTTGTTGTGCAAGCCGCCAGAAAAGACATCGAAAGCATTTTATGGCGCCCTTACATAAGCGTTACGTCACGGCTAATAATCTAAAAAGGCGAAAGCATGCTGCATAGTAACACCTTAAGATACAATTTCGCACCAGACTTCATGCAATACATATGTAGCCTCAGTGAAATGAGTTCTTCTTCCAAACGCTCTCTGACCCTCTCTTACATTACGAAATTACATTCTTCCGCCAATGTTCCTAATATTTGTTGGGGTTTAACGTCCCAAAACCACGATGTGATTATGAGAGACGCCGTAGTGGAGGGATACAGAAATTTTGACCACCTGGGGTTCTTGAACGTGTACCTAAATCTAAATACACGGTTCTCTAGCATTTCCGCCTCCATCGAAAATGCGGCCGCCGAGGTCGGGATTAAACCTTGCGACCTTCCTGTGAGCACTCGAGCACCTTAACCACTATACCACCGTGGTGGGTCCGGCGATGTTTACTGATGAGTTACATCGAAGCATATTTGTACTGACAAGTCAATTATGCAAGTTTCTGTTGCTGTTTAATTATTCGTTTAATGGCGGGTTCTGACTTCTGCATTCCAGTTTTCTTACAATTTCCCCATTATCGACTACAAAACAAAGGTAGTCGATGTTATCGATCCTCTCTCAAGCGCTGTTTACTGGCGTGTCACACAAACAACACACCGATTAACTTCTAACCACATTGTGATGAGTGAATTGGCAGTCATTTAAATAGTGAAGGGTTTAATTAACATCGTTGTCTGGAACGGATTTTTCTTTACTTTACCACATCTGCGGTACCGGTTCTTCCAAATGTCAAAAATCTTTGACACTGCTATATCGTAAATGTCATGTGGAAATGGGTTGCCATCTTGAATACTGTTAGGCTCTGTAAAAACTAGAAACGGGCAATTTTTTATACATTATTGCATTAATAACATGAAACCTCAATCGCTAGACAAACACGTATTTAAGAACGTCCATAAACATCTACGTTCGTAATAACCTAAGAATATATTCATAAACTGCAGCGTGAAAAAAAAAAGAAAGGCTTCAAGAACAGAACTGACTATTCAGTATTTCTCACACTAAACAAATTACCTAACACGCGAAACTGCTTTTTCTTCAAGCTGAATAAGTTGTCTGATGAGTTTATTCTAGCAGATAATGCACAAAATGCGACTACGCTCCATTCTAAAAGGACATTACGAGAAATAAAACGAGCTGACGCATCGTGAATCATCGCAGAGATCACAAAATCCAAAAGAGGACGCTCTCCACGTGCCGAGACGTTCTAGCTTTTTTATGCTACACTTTCTCTCAATATCGGATGTTTCGCATTTGTGTCTGAC
Organism: Rhipicephalus sanguineus; assembly: GCF_013339695.2. NCBI lineage: Eukaryota > Metazoa > Arthropoda > Arachnida > Ixodida > Ixodidae > Rhipicephalus > Rhipicephalus sanguineus. The sequence continues at coordinate 99,018,829 of NC_051180.1, read as the reverse complement.
GTTGTTATACGACTCACCGTTCTTGATGTCTCCTTATTATCTGGCTTTTTTGCGGGCTGTTTGGATCAGGCTCACGGTATCAAACGTTTCGAAATAGAGCGAGAAACGTAGGAATGCAAGCGTACAATAGCCAGATCTATCGAAAAGCTTTGTTGCACTTATAGAACGTAATAATCGAATGGTTACACACGGGTGCCATCCTTTTTTATTTTCACTTACTGAACTTCGTTAGTGTTTCTTTCGTTGTCTTCGAACCCTGATTTCCAGCGATTGATTCGGCCAAGCGTGCCTGTGTGCAAGAAAGAGCAGCTATTACTGCGCTTATGGCAACCCGGAGAAGTACGTTCTCAGCCGTGAAAGTACGTGGATAGGAAATAGGCAAGATTCCGGTGGTCTGAGGTATGTCGGTGTTTATAGGCCGGATTATTTTACTGTCGCACCCGACGCCGCAATGGTACAGTAGTCAAGGTTCTCGGCTGCTTACCCTAAAAACGCGCGTTCGATCCCGGTCGCGGCGGTCTCATTTCGCTTCAATCTAAATGCCAAAGGTCCATGTGCTTAGATTTAGGTGCACGTTGAAAAACTTCAGGTGATTGAGATTTCCAGTCCTCCACGTGCCCCATAATCATATCGCGATTTTGACTCGTAAATCCTCAGAAAATGATTACTGTCGCACCCGTGGTTATTGCAAGTATACATAATCTCGACCACAGTCATCACTTTTCCGCGCATCCAGTAGAGGCGCTGCTGGTTTGGTTACGTCATAGCTGATAAGGAGCTGATGATGGTTACGTCATAGCTGATGATGGTTACGTCATAGCTGATCATTGGCGGAAAGCATGCGATAAGGACAGGTTGGTCGCTGTCGTGGTCGTCGGCAGCCCTTGCCCGAAGATGGCTGTCCCCTACTAGCGATGAAAATTGTGGTCTCTAAATAGAAGACTAACTTTTGAATAGATTCGGGTTTTCGTTACCATGGCTTCTGCGGCTGCTCCTGTGGTCTTACCAAATAGGCCACGGTTAAAATTAGGTTAGATCTGGGACGCCGATCTCGAAAACGAAAATCAAATTCAACACAACAGCGTGCAACACAACCGTGCGATTATCTGACCATTATGCCCCCGACGCACACAGAATTCTTTCGTGCCCGGGTCCCCTATATAGCATTCCTCAATGCTCACTCATTATTTTTAAAGGAATGGCGGCGCCTCTAGGAGTGGTGCAATGAAGTCATGCATAGCAAGCGCTAACGACAGCCGAGAGCTACTGAGAGACACAAATTCCGCTTAATAGAACTTTTTGTTGAGCTAGTTGGTACATGCTTACTGAAAAACCAAAAAGACGCGTACCATCAAGGAAAAAGTAAGAACAGGACAGAAAGGACGCCCTTTCTGTCCTGTCCTTACTTTTTCCTTGATGGTACGCGTCTTTTTGGTTTTTCAGTAAACAAATTCCGCTGTTTCACAGCGTGGCCTCCAGCATTCTCCGCAGTGGAAAAGTGCGCTCCTTAAGGTCACCGGAGTGACGAAGAGACACCCCTTCGTGTGAACATTAGCTTACGGTGAAAGATGATGTGGCAGAGCTGCGCTGTATGCAGCTTGCAACTGGGCGCGCTGGATGTATTTCATTCATTCATTCATTCATCCATTCCAGGGCGAAGTGGTTGTTACAAAGAAACAAGCTTATATTCAGCAAATATATTACCAATTAAAGAAGCGTCCGATACAGCTGTTTTCTGATTGTTTCACTGATGTGTGCGACTCAAGCGTAAAGTCGGCTCCGATCAACGCTTTATTTATCGAGGAAAGATGCGTCTCTAAAAGTGTATACTGTACATCGGCACCTGAACTTTGATCAGTGCGGATCAGAGTACCAAATAGAAGGTCAAAAAGACTTTCCTTTAGCTAATGACTTTCTCACTCTTTCATAATATTAATACCCGGGGTTTAACGTCCCACTTCTCACTATTTCAGGATGCATTGCAAGGAGGCCAGTACATGAAGTACAGTTTTAATTTTAAATTAAAATGATCATCCCGACCCATTAGTCCACATCATAATGTCGGGACTGACACAGTTCATACTTTATCATATTTTCTCGGGTTTACCGCCGCAGCATTCCCACAGCCTCGGCTAATCATTGTTGTGGGCGTTGATACACGTTTTTAAGTGTGGACAGTGTAGACCGAAATGTTCCGTTTGAAAACCTTCTCGTCCATTTTCAGAAAGTACAAAACATTTACAAACCTTAAGTGGTAGATTTATACTGTTGCCATCGTGGTACAATGTAAAGGGTCATTGTAAAACAGTACGCAGTCCCTCTAAACGTTGCGCTTCGCTTGCAGCAGCGACATTACTGCCTCGGAGGTTCATCCCTCTGTACACACGTGACATCTTTCAGCTGTTGCAACAGCAGTTACATCCCTCGTGATATTTATATAGATTCATGTGGGGATTGTGATCGCAATTTGAAGGAAATTTACGCAGAAACTCCTTACCCGTCTTCCCTGTTTGCTCAGTGAGGATTTAGTGCACGTGGCAAAGACACAATGAAGAAGCGTCAGCGCGGAACTTCTTTATCCTTTTTTTCTTTTCATGTGTCATATACTTGAAGCCTGTGTGTGACTTTCAATAGACGTTGTCTGGAGCTTTTCTCCCTAAGCAATGTACTTATCAATCTGGCTCTCACTCTGTTCCAAAGATTAGAAACACGTAGGCGAATTACTTGCTGGCCATATTATCAGCACGTGTGCTGTCAGCTGCTGCAGAATATGCTAGGAATATCAATAATGTGAACAGAGACAGCATAGGAAACCGAATCAAGACTTTCTTTTTTTATTATGTCACATGTAATTAACCTTTACGCCTTCAGCGTTTCTTTCACAGTATGCCTCTCTCTTTACGATCTCCTCCAGTAAAAATATCTGAGATCAATGTACATATGACAAATACTACAGAAGGAACGGACGTGCTACAAGCATCACATTTAATTTCACAGCAGAATAAAAAGCTGGTTAGTGTACACACACTAAATCAATACCTTTAAAATCGAGGAAAATATATTTCTAAATTTCCCAAATGGCGTTTATGTGTTCGCGAATGTTGCTTACATTTCGACTGAAAGCGAAGTGCGTGTAAGCCAGCCGTCGATTGCATTATGGCGGTATATATTTCATATATATCACAAGTTTTGTGGACGGCAACATAAATCAGGATGCGCAGTTCAATAAAGTTCACGTCCTTTTCGTTCTTTTTACTTTGCTAGAGTAAGATTACTTATGTTTTGCATCTTTGTCGTTCTCTACTTCCCGAAATACACTCCAGTTAGCGCATGTGTTCGTAGAATATTTTCTGTCCGTGTATTCCGAGCGCTGTTCAGCATGTTACTCGAATACCCAACGTAAACGGTGCGGATACGCTTGACATTTACTCTTTTAGCGAAATAAAGCATCACGGACATGTGATAACTTAAAGAAAGCCATCTTTAAAATCGTGGGAAAGGTTAAACAACAGGAGGGAAAAAAGGCTGCCTTTATTCTTTTATTCGAAAACAGTGAACGCCCCCTAAACACAACTACGACTTTCACTTCCCGAAAAAAGCTTGCGTGCCTGCATTTATAAATTTCTACTTTGGCCCGTGCAACAAGAAACAGCGCTGGGTTTACTGAGCCACATTTCACGCCCCTTATCGTCTCACTGCTTCGCATTATGGGGGAATAAACAGCACTTGCTGAAAATTGTTATTGCTTGCATCTGTGCACCATCGAAAAGCCGCTCTTTCCTCGCTCGTTGTTTCCAGCTCAGTATTTCGTATCTTTAAAGCAAGCGTGATCGCAACAACAAATATTTCAGGAATTAACGCGTTCCCAGTAATACCTCGAATGGAGAAAAAAAAACATTCAACGAATTGCCACACTATATCGCCTTACGCTTACGTAAAATGCAAGTCTCCTATGCAGCATCATCCATTGTTATTAACCAAGCTCCCGTAATTGTGAAATATAAGGCCGTAAACAGGCAATATGTGTGTCTTGATTATGGGAACTCAGTGTTCACTCTGTATCGTTATTTGCTTGATCTAGGTTTCTGTTTTTAACGGCATGGCGCATCGTTTCACTGCGATGCGCATCAGCTTGAATTTGTGAGTTTGTTCATTGTATGTTGAAATGAGATTTTGCACGTTGAAGTTTCCTCATAGAAGTATCCTTCGGTTCGAAATTGTATCTGACACTTTTAAGTTCACCGTAAGGCGACCAGTTAAGTAATTTTTGACAACTGTGCACGTAAAGACGTTAAAACAATCCAGCCTTTGCATGAGGTTTCAGTGCATTCGCGTTTTCATCGTTACAGCTCTCGCTTGTCGCATATGCGTTTCAATTCAAACAAAAAGCAGCTCACTCACACGTTCAAGAACGATGGTGTAGGTGAAGGACGGTGCCCTTTTAGAAAACTCTGTCTCAGCGACGTGACATGAAAATAATCCAGTATGCAGCGCTAGTCAAACCACCTCTTTTTTCGCTGTATGCCGCGTACTTAATGATGCTTGAAACGTTTTTTAAATGCGAACCATTTCTTAGCGAACCCAATGCACTTTGAGTGTTTCTATCTACGTATCTATCTAGCCGCCCACGTCTGGGTGCTCTCGTGATCGTCTCCTGAACTTGGTGTATACCGAAATTGTTATGGGAGTGTGGGAGGGTCTGACGAATATGACTATCTGGTCATGACATGAATAACAGGAAAACTTCGTCGCGTACGTCGTCAAATACTTTCCTCCAGACACGTGCGGCACATACATGTATACTACAGGTCACGGTAAGTGGGTATGCCCCACAGGTGATTGACAGTTTATATCTACCCAGGAACGGCGAGAAGAGACATTGGTAATTTAAGTGTGAGAGCATTAAGTAAAAACCGATATCGGCAGCTTTGACTCGACGAATGCAAAGAATAAAATCAGGATCCCAGCAGGAACGGAACCGAGAATTCTGCGTGGAACCCAGGTATTCTACCACAGAGCCCCGCGAGGTCTTGAAACTGCTTTGGGAAAAGACCCTATGCAGGCGTAATGTAGGTGCAACGTCAATTGCGGTTGCAGTGCTGGCTGTCTAATTTTATAACAAAGCAAAAAACATTACATATATACTCCTATGCTACAGTCGTCATGTCGGGTTAAAGTCGATTGTGGTTCAAGTGTTGGCTCCGCTTTTATAGCTGTCTAATAAACATTATATTTGTATTCCTAGATTCAGCAAGCTATATTCTAGCGTGGCGTGACCTCGGAGGAATGCGCTAATAAAAGTTACGTAGGATATTCACATCATCGCACCGTATTGTGCGCTTGGTTGTGATAATACTGATGTATGTGCTCCAACGTGTCTTGATATACGTCAGACCATAAGTTACACTCAAAGGCAAAATTACCCGAAAGAGGGGTAGCGGAGCCCAATAGGCGCGCCCGACGAACTGATAGACCGTTGAGGAGGAAGCGCAAAGACATTCGTGCCGTGTGCAAGCCAGTTAGTCTGCAAAGGAATCACCTGCGCGGGAGATGCAGGCCGTGCGCAGAGATACGTTCCGTGCGCAAACCGTAGTCAAGGGAACTGACCGTCCTCCTCGCCCTTGGGCCAGTCTTCCCGCTTGTTTTCGCGGTGGCGTTTCGGTGGTTGTGTCGCGCTCGGAGAGTTCGACAATCTAGGAACTACGCCGCGGTGCCTTCGATATACACGTATGCGTGGATGAGCGTGTGGTGCTGCTTTTGCGTTTTGCCGCACCCATGAAATCGTGAGCTGATATCAACGCGTAGCGACGCCGCGACGTGTATATCTCCAGCGTAATCACGGCACTATCAAGGGGGCCGATGAAAAGTCTGAGACGGCAAAGCAGCAGTGTCAAAGCGAAACTTTTTTTTTTTGTGCGTGTGTTTGCGTGAACATCTTTCTGCGTCTCTTAGCACTACGTTGTTTAATTCCAACTAGACAGGCCTTACACCCAATGCGGATTCCATCCTATGCCCTATACCTGTACAAGTGCAATGACAGTGCCATTTTCCTACGAGCTCCTCATGCTATTCTCCAGATACGCGCACTGCTTTCACCTTCTCTCTAGCATCGAATGTCATGTTCATGTGAATTTCTGCCAATATATTCATCTTATGCGTTACTGCAGCACAGTGACTTACATACGTGGTTTGTGATGCAGATCCCTTCTCTACAACTACCTTCTCCGACAAGGAACACAACTTAGCAACAAAGCTGTTTACCATTCATATCTCATGTCTCTCCGGTCTGTTGTGTTCTAGCTTTTTGTTTATTTTTTCTTTCTTTTTTTGAAGCGCAATGAAAGATTGGGCACATATTCCCTTCGGCATGTACGGTGTTAGCCTGTGCCTAGACCAGGCGTCCGTACACACAGGATAGTCCTTTTTTCATTCTTTGGATGTTACTGAACGGGCAAAGGGAGAAAAAGGTATCCCCGGGTCATTAACACGTCCCAAATCCAGAGAGCTGCAGATGCCGTTCATGAAGCTCAGCTTCGGCGGGAGGCAACAGCGCTTCCAATCTCGATACGTGCGTTGTAGCGGAATGGATCTACTTAGCTCACGCTCCCCGCAACTCAGCAATGATCTTGGTGCTCGGGCTAAAGAAGGCTTCTGCGGAAATGGCCCTGACGCCTTTAGGGCTACTGACCACGTGGCGCCTGTTTTCCCCACATTGGAAAGCAGTGCATCGTTCCTTTCGTGCGCGTATGTTGTTACGGGTATACCAGCCTGAACACTTTGAACGCTGCAGCTATCAGTGACTCCATCGATTTAAAACAGCACTTTACCCTCCATCCGAAGGACTGTGTTACGCTTGTACAGCTCACGTGCACAATTCATTCACTGCGAGGTCTACTTCAAGCCTCCTTAAAACTGCTACGATTACGACTTCAGTTTGTGTGTCATGACAGGAGTGGTAGCGATTGCAAAGAACAGAACAGAATCCTTATTTGCAGATTATTACTTCGTGAGCTGGCGAAAATATGCGTACAAAATCATTCATTGGTATTCCTTGGTTTGTCTACATGAGCAAGAGAACCTACAGGGAATAAACAAGCAGCAAATTCCGTTCAACAGGATATCACTGTGTCTTACAAGCAAAAAACACACACAAAAATGAAAGTGGTGACATTTTCTTGTGATAAAAAATTCTAATAAACATATACTCTTCTACGCACATCCCGGCACCTTTCTGGAAACTCTTGTAATGCACCTAATTCGTGAAGTAATCAGGTTCAAGTTTGTCTTACAGCTATCTTAACGCCGTGATGGCCATGTGCATTCTGTTCATTCCGTGTTTGCTAGTTCTGCCGTCGACTGCATTACCTCAGAGGTCCCACAAGGCTCCGTTCTAAGCCCGCTATTGTTTTAAATTTATAATAATGATATATATGCAAGAATTTCATCTTCTATACGGCTTCTTGCGGATGACTGCGTTGTGTACAATAAAAAAGTCACAGTTTCGCCGCAAGGGCGAAGCAATGAATGCGGTAGCAAGAAACTAATGCTATATGAAGTGAGGCTCGCCAATGGATACTCTAAGTTTGAACAGCGCTCCTGTTGCAAAGGTGGCCGAAGCAGCGAAGGAAACTAGCGTGCTTCAAGTGTCGAGCTGTGACACTTGATAGTTCGCGCTCATCTTCTGTTTGTTCGTTTACCGGCCTCCCTTGAGCTCGAGTGGCTTTCGTACGCGCCGTAACATGAGCGCGGACATCACGGTGAAAGCGTGAAACATCCCTCTTCCCCTTAGCACAAGAAAACCGCGCGGGCAGACAGCGGAAGGGCAAGTTTCTCCCTGCGCAAGTATAAGAAGAAGCGAGCGAGCTCGCTGACGACTTTTAAATGCGCCTCTCGCGCTCCTAACGCCATCTCGCTGGTAATGAAGAAACGCTTATAAGCGCAGCCGTCTCTGAGTCCGTCCAGCGGTAAAGGGTGTGTATATAACGCTCGCCGTTACCTACGTGGAGGATCTGCGTTTCGTGGCGTAGTGGCTAGCGCCACTCGCTGCGGAGGAAGAGGTTCCTGGTTCGATTCCGCGCCTCGGAAGCATTTTCTGAATTATTTTTCTTTGGGGCTTTTATATATATATACATACTTATACATATACGGTGCATGACGGCGACGGCGACGGCAAAATTCAGCCGAGACTGTCCATATAATTGCTATCGCAATAAAATGCTCATCACAAAGGTGCACTAGAACTTCACAGCGACTTATCGCTCATTCATAACTGGCGCATCAAATGGGAAATGAATTTGAGTATAGCAATTGTGTACATCTTTCATATACTAAAGATAATAAACCATGTCAGTCGCAGTACCACCTGAAAAATGTATTACTGAAACAAGATAGTGCGTATAAGTACCTAGGTGTGCCTCTATCGTTGAATCCTCGTGGAAACCTCAGGTAGATATTCTCATAGCCAAGGCTGGTAAAGCTTTAAATTTCATTCCAAGATACCTGCTATGTTCGCATGTGAATGTGTAAGGTATGAAATATACTACATGAATTAGACCAATCTCAGAATATGGTTGTGCCGTGTGGGACCTCGCCGAGGTTCCCTTCATTGCTGCCCTTCATGAAATACAAGATCGTGCTGTCAGGTTCGTCTTGGGACGGTACGGAAGGAGGGAGACCTGCACTGCCATGAAGGGTGAGCTGGGATGGGAATGTCGTTCTGACCACCGCTATGAACAAAGAATAAAATTTCTTTATTCGCTTTACTGTAATAAAACTGTAAAAAATAGGGAAATTTACCTACATAAACCTCATTACACTTCAAAGTGTCTTGATCACAGTCGCAAAGCCCTGAAATATCAAGCTAAAACGAACATATATGCCAACGCATTCTTTCTCAAAACAATTAAAAAGTGGAATAGGCTAACTGAAAATCAAGTGCATTGTGGGTAGAAGATGCATTTTATTCAGCGCTGTAACCCCCTATACTGTAACGTTAACGAAGTTTTATGATATGTGCGAACGACGTTTATTTCATTCAATGTTGCAACCTCCCTGCTGTAACGCATTTGGGGGCTGCGCGGTATATCATGAATAAAGAATAAAAATATGTAAACAAATACAAGTCACAAATTACGGAAAAGTCGTTCTATTATACGGCTGTCACCATAGGTTGCTCGGTGGGCGATATTTTAACCACTAGCGAGTCAGCGAATACTGCTGCCGGTGGACGTATGCGGGCCACCCGTAAGCCATTGCCACTACGTCAAGCTCAAGGTCACACTGACTTTGCTCGCTGACGCACTTGCTAAAAAAACTCACAGGGTCCCTTATGCACTCACCTAAGACAACTGGAAGGCCAAGCTCTGTGGAAGGACACCTGCTAGCCACGCAGACGGCCTGGGTTCGATTCTCACTGGAAGCGAAGTTTTAAATGCGAAGCATTTCTTAGCGAACCAAATGCACTTTGAGCGTTTTTATCTATCTATCTATCTATCTATCTCTCTATCTATCTATCTATCTCTCTATCTATCTATCTATCTATCTATCTATCTATCTATCTATCTATCTATCTATCTATCTATCTATCTATCTATCTATCTATCTATCTATCTATCTATCTATCTATCTATCTATCTATCTGTCTATCTATCTATCCATCTATCTATCTATCTATCTATCTATCTATCTATCTATCTATCTATCTATCTAGCCGCCTACGTCTGGGTACTCTCGTTGTAGCCTCCTTAACTTGGTCTAGACCACAATTGACATGGAAGGGAAGAGGGTTTGACGAAAAATTAGGGGACGCTTAAGCTTCGCCTTTAAGAGTTGAACGCGATAGGGATATCCTGCCCCTAGTGCGCACTTCGAACACTACGAGTGTTTAACAGAATGCGCGAACTAAGGTGTGTGTTTTATGTAATGGGTAGCATGTTTTAAACCAGGGGCAATTAAGCGCGAGAAACTATTTCGAAGTTGCGATGCACCCACTACGTGGTCTTAAGGGAATACGCGCAGTAATGTGCGTGCCTTCTGTAATGGGTGGCTGTCTTTAAACCACCAAGTCGTTATGATATTCACATGGTGTGACGCCCGATGGCAATGCACGCTTGTACCATGAAATATTACTGCGATATTACATCTCGTACTGTGACACCTGTATAGACCAGAACACAGCGAATTCCATGCGCATCGCCATATTTGCATCGCGCCTCGCGTCATCTATTGCACACGCAACGAAACAACAGGCGCGGGCTGCCACGCCAGCAGACGCTACACAGAGCAAACGTGAAACTCCCGAAACTCAGCCCGTCGGAGAGCGTGTTTCGCGTCTTTTCTAGCCTGGACATTTTCGCTCATTTTATTGGAACATCAAGAACATCTTGCTCATGCAAGTCCACAATGTAGACAGTACGTGCTGAGCGGGCTGCGGAAGCAACCCCGTCAGATACGTACGCTGTTGCACTTGTAAAAAAAAAACGTTCTCGCTGTAGTACGCGTGAATCGTAATTGCAGTGCAGCCCGCGAAAGAGTGAAACGATGTTTTGTTGCCCCATATTACAAGTTGTGCACAAAGTTTTGTGAAAGCTCATCATTTCAGCATGCATCGTGTAAAATTAGAGTATGCTTTACGGGTACTTTCACGGAACGTAAGTTTTGTTTCACGAGCGCTCTTACAATAATGCGTCTTGCTCACAAAAGCGTGCAATCAGAGAGTATAACGTGCAGTATCGTTCAGCGATCCATTTTGGAAGCCACCTGCGCGATTTTATTCTTGTAACGATGGTGCTTCACAAGCGAAACTGTGCTACTCTTATTTAAGCCGGTTAGCTACGCCTGCGACGTAAAGGACACTGGCGAGAGTACTGTTTATTTGCGTGCCAATATACGTATTATGTGCAGCTGGATGCCTCGTGTCCAAATAAATTTGGGGACATCAAACACTGAAATGAAAGCACGAAATTCTGGCCAGCTGTTGTGGAGCACCGTGCCATTTATTATCTTTTTGAAGACGAAATCTCGAAGGCGTGGATGCCATCAAAAGCACTACAGCTTAATACTACGTTGAAAGTGGCAAAGCATGCTTGTGCTTGAAAGCACTACCTTGCACTAGATTTTCGTCAAAGGAAACGCTCAAAGGTATGAAGTTCACCCCCACACAAAGCTCGCGCCTGCCTTCAACCCAGCTGCGTGTTACACAAATTTGGTTCGCAAAATGAAATAGGTGGGCATCACACTGCAGAATACACGCAGTTAATGTACTTACTCGCGCATTTTCACTCGGCTCCTAGTTTTTTTGCTTGAATCACAGTTATCCACTCGCGGCGAAGCTGAAAACAACGCACCGGCACTATTTACGTGGCGCGTCGTAATCGTCGCAGAAAACGCTAATATCCTCTTGTTGCGCTGCTTGTTTTGGCATCCATAGACGACTAAGTAGTGCCCAGACGAGCTCTTATACGCTGAAGCGGCGTGAACGGGTACTTTTTCGCACTTTAAAGCCTCAGAACTGCAGCTTGCCCTGTTTACTTCGTGCAGCCCACGCGCGCCTTGGCAGCCCGTTCATCCGGCGTTTCGGTGAGAGAGTATCCGCTCGGCTCGCGAGCAGCCTGGGTGCGAGACAGGCGTGCTCTGATGTATACAGGACGCGTATTTTTTGGAAGCATGAAAGTTACTTTCAGTGCAGCTTCAAGCAGAGGCGTGGCTGTGTGGTAGAACACCTGCTTGCCACGCAGACGGCCTGGGTTCGATTCTCACTCGGACCGAACATTTTTATTATTTATTTTATTTGCAGCTTTTTCGATTTTTCGGTGACGGACAAGATAATGATTTTTCGCTCACAACCAACGGTGCCGACGCCGACGGCGGAATTTCTGCGATACGAGCTCTTTAACGCTATCGCGTTAATATGATTGTCTGGTCATGACATGAATATTGGAAAATCCTGTCGCGTACGTCGTCAAGCCTTTCCTCCAGACACGTGTCGCACATACCCGTATACCACGGGCCATGCTATGCGGGTATGCGCCACAGGTGTGTTTATATCAATCCAGGAACGGCGAGAACAGACATTGGTAATTGAAATGCGAGACCGTTATGAAAAGCCGACATCGCCAACGTTGACCCGACGAATGCAAACAATAAAAATCAGGATCCCAGCAGAAATCGAACCCAAGCATTTTGCGTGGCAGTCAGGTATTCTACCGCAGAGCCACGCAAGGTCTTGAAACTGATTTGGAAAAAGACTCTAAGGAATCGTAATGTGGGTGCAACGTCAATTCTGGTTGCAGTGGTGGCTATGTAATCATATTACAAGGCAATAAACAATACTTATATACTCCTGTAATACAGGAGTAATGTCGGGCTAACTTTAATGGTCGTTGCAGTCTTGGCTCCAATTTCGGAGCTGTCTAAAAAATATTAAATCTGTATTTCTATGATTCAGCAAGCTATATTCAAGCGTTTCTTGACCCCGAAAGAATGCGCTAACGTAAGTTACCTATGATATTCACATCATCTTTATGTCAAGTGCACTTCGATAAAACTGCCGCTTGTACTCGAATGAGAGTGATAACGTTTCGTCAGAAGACAAGTTACCCTTTAAACGCCAGTGTAATCGACGTGCCTGGTAAGCCCACGATGTGCACACAACTACTACACCTACAAAAAAAATTACACCATCTCCCACTAAAGGGAACCATGTGGGGATGCGAAGCAGTACGTGGGTCGACTTAAAGTTCCGTTCATCACAGGCACCTTGCCCGATGTTAAGGCGTCCTTGCAAGTGGAGCACACCATGAATTCACTGTGGTTGCTGTTGCTGTTACTCGTCCCGAACGAGTTCGATTTCGAGCACGCCACGCGGCATCATCGCCACGCCACGCGGGAGCACGTGCGTTCATCGCGCGTCTGCAGAATATCACTCCCCGACACCATCACGTGATTGCTGAGAGAGTGTAAGGGGTGCAGGCCACAGCGTCTTACTCAGCCCCTTACACAGGCCCGAACGCACTAGCGCGTGCCAGCGCGTTCCGACTAGGATACAACGCGTTGGTTCATCGCGCGTCTGCAGAACCTCGTTCCCCGACGCCGTCACATGGTTGGTGAGAGAGTGTAAGGGGGAGAGGCCACAGCTTCTTACACAGCCCCTTACACAGGCCCGAACGCGCTAGCGCGTGCCAGCACACATGGTTCCCGAGCGGACGGTCGCCATTGGAAGGACGGACACAGCCCCGAGGCAAAGCTGCTTCGCATCTAAAGCATGTCCATCCACTTCGTCATACTTGGTTCAAAGCCACAAAATGACGCATGGACAGCTACTTCTTGACTGCTTCACATGAAACAGATTCCTACAAGGCGTGGGATCTGCCGAATATTTTTATTATTTATTTTATGTGCATCTTTGGATTTTTCGGTCATGGTCAAGATTATTATTTTTCGCTCACGACCAACGACGCTGACACCGACGCCGACACCAGAATTTCAGCGAAACGAGCTCGTCAACGGTATCGCGTCAAAAAAGTTGCTAGAAGTTAGCGAGGCGGCAAGGAGTTACACCAAAATAGGTATAGGCAAGCCAGACAATGTTCCCTAGAAAACATGCAAATTATTAATATCTGGGGCTTTTTTCCCAAACCATGATATGATTACGAGAGACGCCGTAGTGGAGGGCTCCGGAAATGTCAGCCATCCGGTTTTCTTTCACCTGCACTGACATCACACCGTACACGGGCCTCTAGCATTTCGCCTCCATCGAAATGCGACTGCCGCGGCCGGGACCGAACCCGCGACCTTCGGGTCAGCAGCCGAGCACTATAACCTCTGCTCCACTGCGGCGGACGAAAAACGTGTAGATTAAGTTAGAAATTATGCAGAAGCACGTACATGACACCTGTGCTCCACTGCAGCAAGTTCAAACTGCAGCGAATTCGATACAGAATATGAGTTTACTGTGTTTTGAGTTTTATTCGGGCCCAGGAAAAGCGCAGCCGGAACAGCGTCTTCACTTGAAATTGGGGTGCTTGCACGTATGACATTCCAACTTGATTACAAATAACAATTGCTCCGGTCGCGAGCAAACCTGTTGGCGATACGAAATAGCTGTTCCGTCCCGCTGCTTCGGAAGTCATATATATAGTTAAAGCGTCGTACCCTATAACAGCTTTTCCGCACTTCCTGGTTGAACTGAAAAGTTGCTGTGGTTACCAAGCTTCTAGTTCGCGCCAGAAACTGATTGCACAAAATAGAGCTCGCTAATGGGTTTTTCGCATGCTGAAGCAAGAATATAAAAATCGAAAAAGAAAACTAGGAGACGAACCAAGGGCCTTTTGTGATAACGAGATGTGTTCACGGCGTGTGAATGAAAGAACAACGACTTAGGTCGGCAATGCCATTAAAAGGAATGTCACACCTGACGTTGACAACCATTCATGAACTATATATCTGATTCGAAGCACGTTCGTGAAGTTGTGTGACTTTGTTAAAACCAAGGTGGGACAAGTACTTGCTGAAAATTAGCAAAATTTTCAATTTAACAGTTACTCTTCCTTTTTCATTCTGCGAGTACATCACGGTTGCGGCGCGCGCCGTTCCCATTAATCTAACGGTGGATCCGCTACAAAATTAAGAAAAGCTTGCGGCAATCAGAGTCTAGATAACATGAGAACGTCCTATGTCACTCATACTTTGAACTATGATAAAAAGTGTCGCAGGTTCTGTGCTCTCCGTGTAGCGTCTTATTATCTTATACGGCAGTTGCTTTTTTCCTACAAGTCTATTTCCGCGCTGTCGACTTTCCATAGCCGAGAAAGGTGAAATATCTATTATTACAATAAAAGACTTGACGACTATCTTTAAGGCTTTGCTTGAGATCGCAAAAAGAAAAACGCGGATAACATTGTTGATGTAAAGGAAGCGTTAATAAAAAAAAAACAATTAATTGTCGTTTCAAGCACTGTACATTACACTTCTCAATCCAGGTTGTTCTTACCTTAGCAGTTGAAACTATGTGCTGCTACACATTTATTACGCCTTCTACGCAGAACTTCAAAAAAATTTAGCAAAACATTGTTTCTACGCAGTTACGCTGCGGCATTTAAGAGACAATTCCCAAGTTACATGATCCGCTATGACAACATTTTAGTGAACTGTTATGTTCTGTGTGGACATTTCAATCGTGTGAATACTTGTGCTTGTCAACTTTTGTGTTCAGTGGACAGACTATTGTATTGAAGAACATGGACTGAATGCAAGAGTGCTGTACTATGTTGCCTTTGTATAGCCTTGTGTTCATTTTCTACTCCGCGACGACAACCATTGTGCAACAGAAGAGGAGTAGCCGGTGTCACGCATTGGCGCCAACCTCTCCTTATATACATATAATTAAAAAAAAAAAAACATCAGCTTTGATAAAGAGGTGGTCCGTTCGAAATGGTCGGTTCACTTTTCGATGTGTTGCTCAGAAATGGCACGATGCAGTCCAAAATTAATTGAAGGTGGTGTACCTAGGAGCAAGCTACAATCATGTAACTTACTACGAGGTACCCCACCTTCAACGATGTTGAGGTACATCGTTGAGGTACACCATCTCAACGATGTGGAGATACAGGATTCATATGGCATTGTACGTTGATGAAGTACAAGTAACAATATCGAACATTTACCTGTATGCATTATTTACTTGTATACAATTCTAAGACACTTGACTGAGCAGCCAGAGAAGTGATGATACCTTATTGTGTGTTCCTTTCCAAAAGATGCGCCCTCATATTTTCTTCCATCCAAAAAGAGCTTACATCTATACGAACGAGTCACAGGGCAATTATCATATGTTTTTGAATAGTTGACACAATCAGAAAAAATGACTTTTTCCCCCGTCATTTCGGAAGAAGGTGTGCAATAAGTGATCGAACTGTACCTCGCGTAATTAGCGAAAAGTGTTTCTTGAATGAAGTGACAGCGGAAGGAAGGCAAGGATGTGAAATACTACATATATGACCTAAACGCCTCAGGAATATCGGCAGGAATGTACCGTCGAAGGTATGACAGCGAAACGTAACTAACACTGAGCACCTGAAAGACGACCACACAAAGCTCGCTGTGAGAGCGTGGAAAAATAGCTGCCACCGCCGAAGTATTTGTTGCGGTTCATCAGGGGCAGGGATAATTGATGGAGAAATGTTTCCGGAAAAGCACCAAAAGAGTACTGACGAAGAACCGAAAAAGCAAGCAAGCAGGAACACGACAGCTTAAGTCAGGAGAAACAATATTAATGACTTTCGCGCAACGTGCGGCAAGTGTGTGGGAGCGCGTCCATAAGGTGCCTAGCATGTCCAACCAAGAAATCATTACGAGTGCCGCGAAAAGAAGAGAGAGCGCAGCTAGCTTGCGTCCGGTGTTTGAACATGTTCTTAGCGAAATGACTCGCAAACGCAAAAGTTGCCCGTCAAAGCCCTTCACTTGTTTGACAGAAAAAACATGGCTGATCCCTCTGTCATAGGAATCGGTATAACACGAAAGTGAAACGTGTCTGCACAGACGTAGTTGAGCGTTTGTTGCGCATTCTTTCGCCCCAAGGGCGAAAGAATGAATGCTACAGCAACAGATTGTAATGTCACGCGAAGAACGGCAAGCAGCTCGAAACTTGCAACGCGCTGCTCAAGCAGAAAGGACGCACGAAAACATACACAGGATGAGAGCGAACTAACTGTCACATTTGTAACTTAATTCTGCGTGAGCACCGCGCTCCTTTCGCAAAAGCCGCCGCTGCAGTGAGCCAACTGACCTTCGTGCTCTCAACGCGAGATGTACAAACCTCCGCGATCACGAGATAAGCGCACGCACAAGCTACCACGCCCTGTTGACGCGGGCGCTCGTCGCAACGGCGACGACCTTTCAAGCGCGCGTGAGTTACTGTATATCCTACCCTTGGGTAGCAGACTTGCGCATAGGTCTGGCTAGCAACCATGGCTATGTCGCGAAGACTCACTCCGTTTTTGCAGGCGACATGCCTACCGGGTCACCGGTCGACATGTTTGGCGTGTCGAAGACCGGTGATTTACTTTAATGTGAATGACTAGTGTCAATCCAGTTCGCTACAGCGGCGCCATCGAGAAATACAAAAATTGACCCCAGCGTCAGCTTCTCCGCAACGCATGGTTGCTAGCGGCGTTTAGAAGACATGCGCAACTCTGCTACCTAAAGGTAGCATATACAGTAACTCTACGCTCTTCGAGCCCTTCACGCCATCTCGCTAGTGATAACGAAAACACGCTGCAACACAGATCTCCGAGTACAGCCACCGGCAAGTGGTGTATAAAATAGCTCGCCGTTAGCATTGCGAAGAACGTGCCGTCCGTGGCCGAATCGTTTCGCACTGCGGAGCGAGGGGTCGTAAGTTCGATTCCCGGTGACGGAACTTTTTCTTCTGGTTTTTTTTCTTTGCTCACTGTTAGTCTTTATATTTTACAACGTCATCTACGTGACGGAAATACGTCAGTGGAGCCGTGGTGGACCCCGGCATAAAACACTTTCGTGTTAAGAAAACTGAATAAACTGGACATGACTGACTTAGGGAATGCTTGATTATTTTCGTGCCAATGCCAATGTTGATACTAAGAAAATATATAACCTAGATGCGAACGTAGTTAGCCGAAATGGCATCAATTTCTGACCGTTTGAATGATGTGCATTGTCAAAGTCAGCTTACAAGCGGTGAAGTAAGCCGCTGCCCGAATGGGAATTCGAAAGACGACGACGATGTAAGCCGCTGCCTCTAAATGGGTAACCGATTAGAATGTGGGTGACTGGAACACGTCAGTCATGTATTATTATTTATTTATACATACTGTGAATCCAGAGGGATTATAACAGGTGGACAATCTAAGACAGTGATTTAGTACAGTCAATAGAAAAAAAAAAATAATAAGAAGAAATAACAACAAAAAGAATACATACACGCACATTTGTCAAAGTACAAGCGCATTGGCACTTTACATAAATAAGAACAAAAAAGATCACATAACACCATATTAGGTTTGCGAGGCTATCAAGTCGCCTTCTACTAGTTTTGAGAAAGTGGCTGAGGATGTGCTACTGGTAATGGAGGGGGCAGGTTATTCCATTCTCTGATCGCAAGCGGGAAGAACGAGAATTTGAAAGCATATGTGTGAAATCTGTAAGGGGCAAGGGTGTGAGAGTATTTGTAGTCGGTAGTTCTAGCTGCGGATAGCTTTTGTAGCGGGACTTGTCTATGTTTAGGTACTGTATAACGGTTGGTACATTAGCTTTAAGCGTGCCAATATCGCCCGGTTTTTTATTGTTAGTAGTCCAACCTTCTTAAGCAATTCCGCAGGCGGATCTGTTCGGTTAAATTTGTTAAAAATGACCCTAAACGCTTTCTGTTGAACACCTTCGAGCTTGCTGGTTAGTTTTCTTGTGTTCGGGAACCAGGCAGTGTTTGCGTACTCCAGGATGGGTCGAATAAGTGTATTATAGGCCAGTAACTTTGTATGTGGTGGTACTTGCTGTAATCGTCTTTTATAAATAACAGTCTTTTTAGCGCAGATGATGCGATATAATGAATATGAGCGTCCCACCGTAAATGTGACAGTATGACCCCTAGATACTTATGTTTCGTGACTTTAGAAAGGTTAGCTGAATTTATGACGTAATTGAATCCGGATGAATGCTTTTTTTCTAGTTATGGATAAGAGCGCGGACTTTATTTCGTTGATGTTCATTTGCCAATCACTGCACCACGTTGAACCCACCTCTAAGGCCGTATTTAAGGCGATATGGTCATGTGTGAGCTGATTTCTTTGTACAGGATGCAGTCATCTGCAAATAACCTGCATCGAACATTAACAGATGAAGGCAGATCGTTAACGAAAAGTAAGAATAATACCGGCGCCAAAACGTTGCCTTGCGGTACGCCAGAGGTTACCGGTACGATTGAAGATTGGACATGGTTTATTTCCACGAAATGCGACCTGTCTGTGAGGAAGTTAGTAATCCAGTCAAGAATATGGCCCTTGCCCAGAGTAGGTTAGAGTTTCAAGATGAGTTTAGCCCCGTGTGTGCCTTCGTGTGCATTGGCTGTGTCCGATTTCTTTGCGCTACCATAGTAACCAGAAAAAAACAAAAACACGAAACTTTAAAGAATAAATGAAGCACCGAACAGCACCGACAACCTTATGTTTGTTCTGTCCTCTCTGTATTAAAGTTTCAGATTACTGACTCTAAAAAAACTGGGGAGGGGCAAAGCATGTAGGGAAGGGTGTTTCAGCTCCACTAACGTGAAACCTGGGGAGGGGTGAAGCGTGCAGTGCGCGCCGTGTTTGCCACCGCAATATCGCTGCTAACGGGCGATTTGATACAGAAAGAGGAGAAGAACAAGGGCCTCACCGAGGTAATTCGCCACATTGCCACAATTCGCCACATCACCGAGTAATTCGCCACAAGCCTGAAACCGGGCCTCTAGGTAAGGGTGTTTCAGCTCCACTAACGTTGTGGGAAAGTGCGTCAGAATGCAGGTTACCCTAACCTTCTTCTTCTTCCCTACATACCCGGCTTCAGTTCCCTACGGAATCTACGGAAGGGGTTTTCAGCTCCACTAGCGTCATCGGCTATATGTTGGGCTAACTGTTGCCTTCTTCAATTTTAGTGGATCGGGAGCGAGTAAAGCACCATCACATTGCAGATATCTTTCAGGAGGTGGTGTTTCAAATAGATGACTTTACCGCAGAGATCCACGTTTGTGTCTCTGGTTTTAGATAAGAAACTTGAGCGCATTGGTAAATTTCGTTGGGGATTCTGATAATGCTGCTACGCCAAAAATAATCTTTTAGCCAGTAACGACGAACCTTTAACCAATAATATACATAATGTGGACCGGTGGCGAGTAGCGGGATTTACCAAATTATTGTGGCGCATAACCGTTTATGATGGACCGTGACGACGCCATGACACGCCGACGTGATGACGGCATGAGGCGCCGAGAAGCCGAGACCGTAAGGTGCTTCGCCCCTAAAATGACATACCAACAAGCTCAACGCCGGAGGACCCCACCGTTCGGGAGCACAAAGCGAAACCATATCGCCCTTAAAACTGCTGTTCTTACTTCGTAGAATGTTCCAATGTGCTGCCACCGCGCTAATTACTTCGCCATTACGGTGAAACTGGGGATGTTTATTTTGTTGTTTTTTTCTGACTGCGAGAAATGGCAACTCGTGCAAATAAAGGTAATCCTTGTCGCGCAACTCAAAGCGATGCAAACAAGTGCGCGGCCTTTGAATTATATGGATTTATCCCGTCACGACATTTTTTTAGGTTGAAGTTGTAAATGTCAGCAGCGATTCGACGCAGTGCTGACTCAGAATTGCTATGCAGATCGGCGCACAATGTTGAGAAACAAGCGGCACTCAAAGCCAAAAGAGCCTAAAAAAAGTCATGTCACTTTTTTCACACACACAAAACAAAGCAAATATTTGTTGGAGTAGTTTTACTTCAAAGAAGTTTTTGTAAGTTCACTTTGTTTTTTTTTCTTTTGCAAACCTTTTTCGTGTAAACAAAATGCGCCGGCGAGTACTAAAGTTTCTTCGGCCAGCTGCAACAGCTTATATATATACTTCTTTCCGAGTGCGCATTTGCAATAGCAAAAACAAAGACGTCGACACAGCAAACGGAAGTTTGCGCCAGATAAGGCACCGTAAAACTGAAACGTAAAATCAGCGAAAGGTTTAAAACGAAAACGTAAATCTTGAAGTGGAAGGTACGGGTCAGTTTACCTTTTTATAAACGCGCTAGCGCTCTAAGGCCATTGCCATTGCCAACTCCTATAAAAAGTGTACTGCTAGCGTATGACCCTCTCTACACACGGTGCATAAAAACTAAATAAACTGTGAGATTTACGAGCTGACAATGCGGCCTTTTACGTGATATACCGTGGAAGACGGCTCCTGGTTATTTTTTCACTACCTCGGTTTCTTTAACGCACACCTGAAACACCGTACGATGGGGTGTTTGAATTTTGATTCCATTTAAATGCAGTAACCCAGCTGGGCCGGTAATCGCGCCTACGACATTGTGCTCAGCTGCACAAAGGCACAGCCACAGAACTAGTGTCATGCATCATAACTACTCTTGATGCATGTTAGATGCGCGAGAGTGTACATTGTATCCTCTCTTGAAGTCGGCTGTATTGACCTGATTTCTTGGTCATGCACATTATTTGCTATAGCTGTTAAATAAAATTTTAAAAAGCGGTTTCAGATCCAAGCATATGAAATTATTTAGAAAAAAAAGATAATCAGAGCTGTTGTCGAGCCCAACCTACAGCGTTCACAGAAATTGCACGTTAGCTGACGTTTACCTAATACTAGGACATATGATAAGTGTGACGGCCAACTAGCGCGGTACTGAGATTTTCTACGGAAGTCAGATCAAGTTAGATAATAGCAAACAGAGGGAGAAAAGTCATTACACGAGAGCTGTTATGTTCGAAGTTAGCCGTTTGTCGTAGATAGAAAGTTATCATCATTATGAACCGGCACGCGCTCTCTTCTTCATTGTCGTCTTTCACTTCGCTCCCAGAACACGTGCGCCCATTTCTCCGGGCGTGGGATGCAATATCTCTTATGAGCGAGAGAACGAGTACAAAGAGAGAGCAAGAAAGGGAGAGTGAGAGAAAGAAAGAGAAAGAGAGAAATTCCTGGTAAAAGGAAATAATTTGCGGGAGCGAGCAATGTCATGTATAGTATAGTATAGCAAGGGGTGGGAGAGAGAGAGGTAGGAGGGTAAAAGCCTAGCCAAGCCAGGACAGCTAGGTGCCAACCAGCTCGGCTGTGACCCAGCCTTGCGCGACTTAGTGCAAGCTGCGGTATTTTTTTTTTTTAGTGAAACCACATTGTTCGCTAGTTACAGCCGATGTGGTTTTACTGAAAATAACTTTTTCGTTTATCCTGCCACTCGTCTCACAATATGTGACTCTGTG
This sequence comes from Rhipicephalus sanguineus, assembly GCF_013339695.2. Lineage (NCBI taxonomy): Eukaryota > Metazoa > Arthropoda > Arachnida > Ixodida > Ixodidae > Rhipicephalus > Rhipicephalus sanguineus. The sequence goes on along the minus strand of NC_051180.1, from coordinate 98,996,838 downwards.
TGAGTCTGAACTGTCAATACATCAACGCTTTAGTTGTACACAACCGAAAATTCAACAATATTGTTAAACAGAAGCTTGGATAGCAGACCTTTTCTACGCGTACGACTTCAAGAATTAATCATCAAAGCGTTTTATTGGAGTCTCTGTGCATCATGCGTACGTCTCTCCATTCTTCTCGCGCTAAAAGCTTTAGGCCACAGCCTTGTCTCGGCTTTTAAAAGCCTGAGAACAATGCCTTAATCCATATTTTAAGCTCTTAACTCTGCCGTTATTCACTCTGCGATATTAGCCAACTAATTCATTAGAGTGATCTAGTATGCTGTCACTTTCAACGGTCCCGCTTACATCATCTCGTGATATACGCCATTTCTGAGATTTACGACGTCATATCTCTAATGCATATCTACTTTCAACCAAATTGTGTTACTCAAAGAACCATGTCGCTTAGCAACGAGACCCGTATGTAGATATTGATAATGCGGCCTTATTTCGGGGACATTTATGTGATTGCGTCTCGCTTGTTTCCTGATAGTGTGACTGAAACGGGAGGGACAATGAATAAGCAAATCTTATGAAAAGTTGCGGCAAAGACTGTCGTATATATTCATGTCGGTTCATCAAGCAAAGTTTTCGTCGTGAGTCGGCGCTCGCGTTGTGATCTCCTTTTTCTCGCCCCGTCTGCTTAGCGCCATAGCTTGTCAGTACTGAAGAGACAGTGATGAGAATGGCTTTACGGGCTAGTTGGTATTGCACCTCAGAAACGTTACAGCGCACACAGACGGGGATAAAAGAAGAAACGCAAGACACAGTGCTGAACCACAAATGACAGTTTATTCTGATGAAGGAAATGTATATACGCTTAACAAGCCAATGAAATAGCTCCCAAGCCAAACAGCAAAAAAAATAAGCTGGGAATATAAAACTCAACATTTCGCACTCTGCCTTTTGCGTATAGTGTTTAAAAAAGATAAATTAAGAAGATTGATTATTTATGCACTGGTATGCAACAAAAAAGGTGGAAAATGATAAGTTTCATATTCTTAGTTAATCGTTTGTTGGTGCTTGGCTTGAGAGCGTTGTCATTCGCTTGTTAAGCGAATATATGTTTGCTCCTTCAAAACAAAGTGTCAGCTGTATATAGTTCAGCGCTGTGCGCTGTGTTTTCTTGTTTTGTCCCCGTCTGTGTGATTTTTAACGTGTATAAAATGAAGAGGAGTATCTCGAAATAAGATGTGAGCGAAATGGGCAAAAAGTTGAAATAAACATGTACGGACGCGTCCACTGTTAAAGGGAACACTTGCGCGCAGGGCATGCTTGGATTTTGCTCTCTCGCAGAAACATATTGACTTAGATTTGCATATGACTACTGGTGCTTGACAGTTCTGCCTCTTTTTGACAGACTCATGCCGTGCATAAAACATGTTTCCCTATCCACTCGCTGTTAGAGGGCCAGCGAAATGAAAGGTGCTCATTGAAGTGTTCCCTTCAACAATGGACCGTACTGTACATTTCTTCAAAATCCATACTGTCCTCAGTCATTGTTTTGGGGCAGGCTTTGTTAAATAGCCTTGCGAGTTTGCTAGTTGTGATAAGAAATGCGCATGTGTATGCCGCAAAAATCTAATGCAGTCTGCGTAATACACAGCGCGAGACAAAATGGCAGCGTTGGCATTATTTATTTTTTTATTCTGAATTGATTTTTTTGAAAAAAAAAGATACTTAGGGAACATTTAATGCCTGTCGCAGAAAATATGGCTCGGATGAAGCCTGCGAACCATACGAAAAGTACGATTTACTAAACGCCGCTGCTAAGAAATGAAAAAAAAAAAAACGTGTGCAGTCTTAAATTACCATGGAAGCCAAGTTATATAGTATGTATACTATATACAGATAGGAAGCACAGGTATATAGTATTATAGGTGAAGTAGAAGAACGTTGCCTAATAATATTGTTTTTCTTGCTACGTAAAAAAACAGCTTTTAAGCAGCTCTGCAAAATTTCCTATGGCAGTGGTTATCAAATGGGGGTCCGATGGACCTCAAGGGGTTCGCGAAGCCATTTTTAGAAGGTCCGCAACGACTCATCACTCGAAAAAGAAAAAAGAAACGCGTTTTTGGTGGCACACAATGTTCCGTACGGCCCCTCCAAACTTTTGCTATGCTTTTTCGCACAGCACTTCACGCATTGCGGTTGACGCGGACTGGTAGTTCCCCTCGTTCCGTGAAATGGCTGTAAAGCTTTGTTGCAGTTTCTACAACATAGGCGCGCGAGTATACCTTTGTCTTAGCTTGCATATCTGAGGACGCAAATTAGCTAGAACACAGGTTGAATGTGGCTGCAGACCGCACAACTCATTGACGAGCTGTTCAGATCGGAATTGAACGTGGCACATTAGTTGACCATTCTTTGCCAGGGAGAAATATAAGACACCTATTTCACGCCGCAGTTCTGTTAAGTTATTACACTGTCCCTTTTTCTCCACATTGCAAGGGGATCCCTCATCAACTTGCGCCAGTCCACAACGGGTCCCCGAAACATCCGTGACTGAGAACCACTGGCCTGTTGTATAGCTTGTATCGTGCTTCCACTGTTGTTTAAAAGACACATCCTATTGTCGCTTTACACTGTCAAATAATTATAATTTGTTGCGTTAATCTGTAAGTGAATTACGGCATTCATATTTTATTACTTGCGCACAGTGGCAACGACATTTCATGAGCAAAGGCAAAGGTTATTTTGTTCACGTAGGCTGATTGTAAATAAAAAGTCCGGCTGGTCATACACAATGATTTGGTTTTATAACCTTAACAACAGCAACTTACTATTTGCATTCGAAATAGTGCTGTCATGAGTACTACTCGTGAAGAACTACATTAACGTTACAAATCATCTCTGTCAGCTATGTTACTTGCACGTACTATATGCACGTGTAATGTACCACCGCTTTGTAACGTACGAAAAGTGAAGGATGTTTTTTTTTTCAAAGCTCTATTCTATTCTTTCTATCGCCAGTACCCATTTTGATATATAATATTTATAATGTGATGTAGAAATATGTGAAAACATATAAAGTCGTTCTCTCGTTTATTCGAGAAAGGACATACGCTTAGTTGGGCGCCCTATAATTTTTCTTCGTAACTTCGCTATTCTTCAACGCCCTCTCCCTACTGAAATGTCACGTGCCGGGGTTTCTGTTTCAAGGCTTCCACGCACGCAGTTTTCCACGCCGCTGTCTCGCTAGAGGGCGTTATAACAACCGTGCATAGACATTAAGCACGCGTCCTGCACCCGGACACGTGGCGTGAGCAAACAATAAATCCGTTTTGTTTGCATGGTTCTTTTTTTTAGTGCGATCATCTCGACGCGATTTCACAACGCCGAAAGATAATTCCACATTCGTGTGCGCGCGTGCGTGGGCTTGTCGTTTCGCAATGGGCTTCGCGTGCGAACAATGCAACGCCAAAGCGCTGAGCAGGGACAATCATTGTCAGTTTCTTGAGGACAGCTTTCGAAAACTTGATCGAGAAAGACTTCTTTTACGGGTGTGTGTAGAGCACGTCTACTGCTTTTGTTGGCGCTTCGCGGCTGCTGAGTTGTACACAGAAATGTGCTACTCCTTACATATGCACCGCGACATACGCAACGCCACCACAATTCGTCAACCCATAAGTCGGGGTAATGCTCACTCATACGACTTTCTTTTTCGGGTCGGGGGTCATTTTTCATTGGAGTAATATACCAGAGATTGCGGTGTGTTGTGATGCATACCAGTGGTTTAATGTTTAAAGCCCATCCTGTGTGTTCAACTCTGAGCTTTATAACCATCTGGCGATTATTGCTGGAAAATTATGTGTTATCTTAGCAATCAATGTCTGTTCACTTGCCTACACTCCTTCAAGGGCCATGAAGGGACCGAAGTATAACTAATTATTAAAAACTAAGGTGTCAGGCCATCCACTGAGCAAAAGCCTCAGCCACTCGACAGGTATATTCGTGCGTTTTCACAATAAACCAAAACTATTGGCAGTCGGTGCTACTTCTGTGTCTACTTGTACCGCGTTTTATGTTGCGTTGTTCTATGCAGTGATTTTGCTTCGTCATATTTGTGAAGGGGCGAAACAAGAATGGATAGAGGACATGCAGTCGCAAGAAGTAAGCGTGATTTACTGAGGTGTCCGTTGTCATTGCCACTGGTTCAAGCACGGTGCTGGGTAAAACCATTGCCATGATTGTCGTCCCGCATAGTTCATGTCCATTACGCTTGACCAACTTGCTGGACTCGCATCGCGTATACGCTATAGTAACAGTTTCATATATTAGTTTGATATATTAGCTTCATATAATAGTATGTATATTCTGCATTACTTCACTAGACGCGTTTTTCTCAAGTTTACCTCGGGAATAATTTTATGCTGACACCGAAAACTACTTGTAAAGCCTCTCTTTAAACCCTTGGTATTTTTCCAATTAAGAAAAATGAATGTAACTTTCTATCCTAGCTGTCCAATGCCTTCGAGTCTGTCGACGTCAGTAACAACCATGATCATGCCTCGCACTTTGATATACAAGGCTTAGGGCGCTGTGCTATACACCTTATCACATTTAGATATATGCAACGCAGTTACATCACTCCTGGGGAAAAAAAAAGAACTACCGACACCTTCCTGTACAACCATAGATCTACCAGAAATCGTGTGCCGCAGTACCACTGAATAATGCTCACTACGTTACGTGTCAACCGGGCAGCCTTTTGCTGCAAGTACTTTATGTATACTGTGCTACATAGACGCACTAAAATCTTCCCCGAAATACGCAAGAATGAAACTGAGTAATAACAAGAGTTGCGGCGTGATGTCCCAAAATAACGATATAGCTATGAGCGACGTCGTAGTGGAGGGCTAAACGTGCACCTAAATCTAAGTACACGGGCTACCAGCATTTCGCCTCTATCGCAATGTGTCCGCCGCGGCCCGGATTTGACCCCGCGATCTTCGTGTCAGCAGTCGAGCACTGTAACCACTAGACCACCATTGCGGGTAAAAAAAGGCTTATTCAAACTTTTTGCTAAATTTACCCACGGCGGCTTGTCATGAAAGTACGGGAGGTCTTTTAAGCTCACAGAAAAAACCATAGCCCAAACGTAAATGCGGTACCATGCGCAACATAAACATGCTCCCTGTCGAAGGTTGTGGGTTCAGATCCCACCGGCGGAAAGGAGATTTTTCGTCCACTTTAATGCATTTCAATTTACGTCATGACTACTAGTCTACGATTAAACGCAACAATTATGCCCCCTAGGTTTTCGTTGGCCTAAATGTCTGCTGGACTCATTTGTACCTGTCTGACTCATTTGTACCTGACTCATTTGCGCGCGTACGCAGTGGTGATGCCGGCCAAATGGAATAAGAGACAAGCTCACTGCGCGAACAAATCCCATTTAATTCTTCAGTTGATATGGGTGGCCAACCGAGATAAGCTTTTACCAGCAATTAAGCACCAATGGTCGCTCGCGCGACACCTCTACACTAACCAGTTTGCCACCACAAGCTCTTTAAACATGCATACTGCCGCGGTGGCTCAGTGGTTTATGGCGTAGGGCTCCTGAGCTGGAAGTGGAAAGGGTTTAATCCCGGCCACGGTGGCCGCATTCTGATGCGGGCTAAATACAAACGCGCTCGAGCGCTTAGGTTTAGGCCCACATTAGGGAACACCATGCGGTTGAAATTACTTCGATCTAGAGAACCAAGCTACGGCGTGCGTCGTAATGAGGCCGTGATTTTGTCCTGGAAAGCTTTCGAATTTAATATTTCAATTTTGGAACGCAAAGGCAGCTTCTTTAGACAAATCTCACATTCCCTGTTTTTCGTGATTTCAGTTAACCAATAACGCAGTATAGTGTGCGGTATTTCTGCTCGCCATGATAAAGCAAGCAGGTATTCAAAGACTGCTAAAATAGACAGGCGCTTAACATCCGTTCTCTTGAGCCTTCTTGCACATGTCCCCCTTTTATTCTGCTTCCATGGTCCCTTAAGCGCGTCCTTAACTCTATATGTACGATGATTGTCGTCACTTCCCATAGGATTACGTTATCGGGGAAGCAAAGCTGCAACTGCAGCTTGAATAGCGCCCTGCTCCCTAAGGCCACAAGAATTGGCAGCGCGGAACAGTACCGTGCGATTTTGATCTTAAACCTACAAGAAGTATGTAAGTGCACAGAATACAAAATAAAGGTAAGTTGAAATACTCCAAAACACAACACCGAAACGATATGATTGAATAGTCTTATATTTCACGTTAATAATAATAATTTCTGAGGTTTTACATCCCAAACCAAGTTATAGTTATGAGGCACGCCGTAGTTGAGGTATCCGGTAATTTAAACCGCCTGGAGTTCGCACACCTAATTTTAAAAGGCCCCTCACCAGGTTTGACAAGTTTGAGCTGACGAGCGCAATGCCTACACTGGGCTTACACGATCACGTCTGCGAAATTTTGCAACGCTACGCGAAGTAGAAATGGATTTCAAGCTGAACGCTGCTTGCCCTTCTCGTGGCCGCGCGCCCAGAGAATGAGGGGATGACATACATGAGGGAATCGCTCTGCGTAGATGGTAGTGCTGTGACGTCGGTCCTCTACGTAGACGACTATGCTCTGACACTGCGATAAATATTTGACACGGCGTGTAGTTTGTGTAATTTGTTGCTTGTGTTAAGGTGTTTAATAGACAGCACTCAACGACAGTGAGTAATGGCGAGAGTCACGGCACGGCACGAACTCCCTGCGCGAGCGGCGTTCTTTTACAAGCAACCAAAGAGGCCGACCCACTAGAAGGCGCTGGAGAGGCCAACCCATTACCATGTCCCAAGGCTTCTCTACAATTACCCCGGGTACGAAAAGGGAGCCGTCCGGCGACCTAACAGCTCGTCACTATGAGTGGGTCATAGTAGGCCTTGAGGCGCTACACGTTGACAATGTCGCGCCCTCGACGGCGCATGTCCGAAGCTGGTTCGATGGATTCGATCAAGTAGTTCACCGGGGATGTGCGCTCGACGACCCGGTATGGGCCTTCGTATTTCGGCAGCAGTTTTGAAGAAAGGCCACTTGCAGTGGTAGGGACCGAGAGCCATACGGGCACTCCAGGGAGGAACGTGGGTTCAGAAGTGGTGGTGCCATCGCGAATGCTCTTCTGAAGCTCTTGTTCCTGCGTCGTAAATGTCTTGGCAAGCTCTTCAGCGAGCCTGGCTGTGTCAGAAATAGGCGCACACTCAGATGGATCCGGATTGTATGGAAGTATCGTGTCGATGGTGTGCGACGGGTGCCTTCCGTACAGTAAGAAGAACGGTGAAAAACCAGTAGTGCTCTGAGGGGCGGTGTTATAGGCGTAGGTGACGAAGGGCAGAATGGCATCCCAATTGGTGTGATCGGCGGCGACGTACATTGAGAGCATGTCGCCGAGCGTGCGGTTAAAGCGTTCGGTTAGGCCATTCGTCTGCGGGTGGTAAGCAGTAGTTTTGCGGTGAACAGCATGGCACTCTTTCAGAATGGCTTCCACGACTTCCGATAAGAAGACACGGCCTCGATCGCTGAGAAGCTCTTGGGGTGGACCGTGACGCAGTATGAATCGGTGTAGTAGGAAGGAGGCAACATCGCGCGCTGTAGCTGCTGGGAGGGCGGCGGTTTCGGCGTATCGCGTTAGATGGTCAACAGCGACGATGGCCCAGCGGTTACCAGCCGAAGTCAGAGGAAGTGGTCCATACAAATCGATGCCCACGCGCCCGAACGGACGGTTAGGGCAAGGTAAGGGTTGTAGACCTGCTGGCGACACGTGCGTTGCAGGTTGACGGCGTTGGCAATCGAGGCATGAGCGAACGAACTTCTGCACGTAGCGGTACATCCCACGCCAGAAGTATCGTTGTCGAATGCGGTGGTAAGTTTTGGATACCCCAGAGTGCGCGCATTGCGAGTCAGAGTGGAAGGCCTCGCATATTTCAGAACGCAGACTGCGGGGTATCACTAGTAGCCACTGGCGGCCGTCGGCATGTAAGGTCGTCACGAACGGCGAAATGGTGGGCTTGACGACGCAACGCGGGAGTGGATGGTGTTGCCGTCGGATCAGTGAGCAAGTCGATCAGCGAGGTGATTCATTTATCCTTGCGCTGTTCGGTAGCGATGGTGTGAACGCTGATTGAAGCAACAGCTATGTGAGATACTGAGCAGGGGGCATTGTCGTCAGGCAAGGGAGAGCGCGAGAGGGCGTCGGCGTCAGCATGCTGGCGTCCGTTGCGGTACAGCACGCGGATGTCGTAGTCCTGCAGGCGAAGTGCCCAGCGGGCGAGACGGCCTGAGGGATCCTTCAATGACGACAGCCAGCATAGTGCATGATGGTCGGTAACGACATCAAATGGGCGACCATACAAATAAGGTCGAAACTTTGTAAGGGCCCATATGATCGCCAGGCACTTTTTTTCCGTGACTGAGTAATTGGTCCCTGCTCTGGTAAGCGTACGGCTTGCGTATGCCACGACATATTCGGGGAACCCTGGTTTGCGTTGCGCAAGGACAGCGCCGAGGCCTACACCGCTGGCGTCTGTGTGTACCTCCGTTGGGGCCGTAGGGTCGTAGTGGCGTAGTATGGGAGGAGACGTCAACAAACGACAGAGCTTGGCGAACACGTCGTGACACTCGGACGACCACGAATTTAGGGGTCCGTTACTTCCAAGGAGCTTAGTCAGCGGCGATATGATGTTGGCAAAGTTTCGTATGAAGAGTCGAAAGTATGAACACAGTCCGACGAAACTGCGCAGTTTTTTGACGGACGTAGGTTTGGGAAATTCGGCCATGGCCCGAAGCTTGGCCAGATTGGGAAGGATTCCGTCTTTGGACACGACGTAGCCGAGGATTGTCAGCTGCCGTGCCGCAAATCGGCACTTCTTCAGATTCAGTTGGAGGCCGGCGTTGCTCAAACGTGTCAAAACATGCTGCAGACGTTGTAGATGCGTGGAGAAGTCCGGAGCGAAGACGACGACGTCGTCCAGGTAACACAGACACGTGTGCCATTTCAAGTTACGCAGGACGGTGTCCATCATGCGCTCGAAGGTCGCAGGCGCATTACACAGACCGAACGGCATGACGTTGAAGTCGTACAAGCCGTCGGGCGTGACAAAGGCTGTCTTTGGTCGAGCGTCATCAGCCATGGGTACTTGCCAGTACCCCGAGCGCAAATCGAGAGATGAAAAGAATTCTGCTCCTTGGAGGCTGTCAATTGCGTCGTAGATTCGCGGCAATGGATAAACATCCTCGCGGGTGACCTTCTTGAGCCGTCGGTAGTCCACACAGAACCGCACAGAACCGTCCTTCTTCGCAACGAGAACAACAGGAGACGCCCATGGGCTGTCGGAGGGCCGAATTACGTCGCGTCGAAGCATATCGTCCACTTGCTCGTTAATTACCCGGCGTTCTGTGGGAGACACGCGATATGGACGTTGCCGCAGTGGTGGTTGGGCGCCAGTGTCGATGCGATGCGTAACAGGGGACGTGCGGCCGAGGAATGTTTGCCCGACATCGAAAGAATGACGAAATTCATCCAACAAGCACAGAAGCTGCGAACGCTGGACCGACGTAAGGTTGTCAGCAATGGAGGGACCAAATACATCAGTAGGGGACGAATCAGACGTGGAAACAGCACTGATGGTGCGGGAACTGGTACAGTGCGAGTCATCGGGTGCGTCCAGAACTTGTGTGTCTTCAACGGGTTCCACTTTGCCGAGACATTCCCCTCGAACCAACGTAACAATGCACGGGGATGGGTTGGTAACAAAAATAGCCGTGCTGCCCTGAGTGACTAGCACGGTCGCGAAAGGTACCAGCAACCCTTTCCTAGTGCAGACGCGGGCAGATGGCGAAAGGAGTGCAATGGTGTCGGAGAGACCGCCGCAGTAGACCGACACAGCCGTTGACGAGTTTGGAGGCACTTTCGTATCGTCTTTGACGAGGATCTTGCTCACTGCCGATGGACTGTCTGTCGGCGTCAAATGTGAGAACGGTGAGAGTTCGATTTCGGCTGGTGCGCAACGAATTACGACGTCGTGGCGGGAGAGGAAATCCCATCCCAGGATGACGTCGTGAGAGCATGCCGCAATAATGATGAACTCGACGTCGTACAGAACGTACTGAATGACGACGCGAGCAGTGCATACTGCTGTAGGATGAATACTCTGGGAGCTCGCGGTACGGAGGGACATCCCAGAAAGTGGCGTCATCACTTTTCGAAGTAAGCGGCAAAGTTTTGCGTCCAGAACGGTTACAGCGGCTCCAGTATCGATAATGGTCGATGCGCGAACACCGTCCACAAGCACGTCGATTACATTCGATGGACTTCGCTGAGGGCTTTCACAGTTCGATAGCGTCGCAGCCTTTGCCTCCTGGACTGCGACGACTAGTTTTCCTGCTCTCGTGCGACCGAACGTGGCCGCATGGGTGACAGTGATCGACGTCGTGGAGACGGAGAGCGGCGAGTAGCTGGAGGTGGGCGTGACGTCGGCGACATAGGTGGAGGTGGGTCGTAGAATGCACGGCTTGACTGGCTGGTGACAGGTGACGCGACTCGAGGCGGCTGCACGCGTTGACAATAACGTGCCACGTGACCGGCGTAGCCGCAAGCAAAGCAGATGGGCCGGTTGTCGGGGGTGCGCCATCGATTCGCCGGGGTAGGTCCCGCCCATGTCGCAGGACGCGATTGACGGGTCGGCTGCTGAAATGACTGCATGGTGGGCTGCAGTCGGGGCCGAGGGATGGCGTCAGCATATGTAGCCGGCACACCTGCCTCAAAGAACGGAGGTCTACCGGCGGCTTCGGCGTAACTCATTGGGGCAGCCGCAGGAATTACTTGGGGCGTCCTGGCGACAACTTGAGCGTAACTCTGGGGCGCAGGAGCCGGAGGTTGCGGGTGGTACTCAGGCATGACCTCCGCAATTTCCTGCTCAATCGCTCGGCGGAGAGGAGGAAGAAGGGTGGTCGACGACTGTTGAACGTGCGGCGGGTGGGCAAAGGCGAGGAGGGAGACCTGGCGTGCAATTTCCTCGCGCACAAATGACTTGAATGACAACGCGGCCTGGTCAGATATTGCCGCCAAGCCAGCAAGCTCTGCGTCGCGTGGTGGGGAGCGACGGGTCATCGAACGCTGCCGGCGGAGCTCCTCGTAGCTCTGGCACAGCGTTATGACCTCGGCCACTGTGCCAGGGTTTTTGGCGAGCAGCATGGTGAAGGCATCGTCGTCAATGCCTTTCATTACGTTCCGGATCTTGTCAGACTCAGACATGGTTCCGTTGGCCTTCTTACACAAGTCGAGGACGTCTTCGATATAACTTGTGAAAGATTCACTGGCCTGCTGAGATCATTCACGTAAGCGCTGCTCGGCTTGCAGCTTACGAACTGTTGGGCGGCCAAAAACGCTGATGACGGCGGTCTTGAAATCGGACCAAGTAGCAAAATCTGACGCGTGGTTGTTGTACCACAAGCTTGCTACGCCCGCGAGGTAGAATACCAAGTTGCTTAACTTGCCTTCTTCGTCCCATTTGTTGGGGATGCTGACGCGCTCGTAAATTGCGAGCCAGTCCTCCGCGTCGGTGCTATCTGCGCCAGTGAAGATAGGTGGATCGCGTATACGGGGGACACCAGGACATGTGCTCGTTGCGAGAGGAGGCGTTTGCTGAGCGGCGTCTTGAGGCATGGTAGATTGCAGGGTACGGGATCGGAGCTCCAGGGGCATTGAATGGGAGCAGAGCACTCTCCACCAAATTGTTAAGGTGTTTAATAGACAGCACTCAACGACAGTGAGTAATGGCGAGAGTCACGGCAAGGCACGAACTCCCTACGCGAGCGGCGGTCCTTTACAAGCAACCAAAGAGGACGACCCATTAGAAGGCGCTGGAGAGGGCAACCCATTACCATGTCCCAAGGCTTCTCTACACTTGAATAGATGAATAAAACTTGAGAGTAATAATAACATACAAACGGACTGTGTGCGTTGTCTTTTGTAAACTTTTACTGCGAATCACAGCGATATTCGAGACTACTTTACCTCCGTTTAGCACATGTTCGTGTTCTCGCGCTTTGCGCATGGTGCAGACGCCAGCCCTTACAACGAAACTAATTTTCCACCGCGTTCCAGCGCTCATTAGGCTTATTTATCTTCCCGCGTCTTACTAGATGTTCATGCGGCACACCGCTAGTCTTGCGTCCAAAAAAATGTCGCAGCTTTCGTGCTCAATAATAGGTTGAACGCCGAGTGATGAGCGATGGCGCATTCGGAATAACTTGCAGATACCATAGAGAAAGAAAAAAGTTAAGAGAGGACACTCCGCGAATTCTGGCCTCAGGAAGTACGTCACGACTACGTAACGAACTAGTGCTCTCACCAAACGCCAGAGGACGCAAGCGCGAAAAAAGAATAAGTTGTCATCAATCCAACAGAATTGTTTTTACAAAATACACTGTTAAAAATATTGCCCCTTGTTTACGTAAAAAGCTGAAGGTAAAAAGTTGCCGATCACTTTTCCGATTCTGAAATAGGGCGATTACCGTAAACGGAGTCTCCCTAGAAATGTTGTACGTATTGTCTCCTAGAAACATTGTACGTGATGCCTTCTTAGGAATGTTGTACGTATTGTCATTGTCTCCTACAAACATTGTACGTAATGTCTTCTTAGGAATGTTGTACGTATTGTCATTGTCTCCTACAAACATTGTACGTAATCTCTTCTTAGGAATGTTGTACGTATTGTCATTGTCTCCTACAAACATTGTACGTAATGTCTTCTTAGGAATGTTGTACGTATTGTCTCCTAGAAACATTATGTCGTACATTATATCTCGAAGAAACGTTGTACGTGATTGCCTTAGGATTGTCATACGTAATGTGTCCTGGAAATGTACGTAATGTCTCCTTGAAAATGTTGCATGTAATGACTTGGAAATTTCGCACTAATGAGGAATATGAAATGTGCCAAATAGCACACTTTGTTGCTTTAATGTGACTAAAGTGCACAACTTGACACCACACTGTACTTAAAAAGTTGTAATAATGGGCGCTGTGTGGTGAAGAAAGTTTCGGTGCTTTACATGCACCTACCGCAATGGTTATCAACTGATGCAAGTGGCAGCTGCTACTTTGCTGCGAAGAAGTTGTTAGAGAGAGGAAAAACGCATTATGCAGTGATGGCGACGAAAACTTCCACTGGATGTTTAACACAACAGTCACAAAGAGATGCATGTACATATTGCCCCTGTTGAAACAAATGCCAGGCTACAAGTGTCTGCTACTTCAGTGAAAATTGAAGTGTTCTGGCACCACATACAAATTAGTCGTACATAGTTTGGCTTTTTGAAGTCTAGTGTCTGACAACATCTCGCCTGGTCGGGATGAAACTTTGGTGAAAACATTGTTGGACGCCAGTCACAAAAAGTCTGGCAATCCCAAGAACAGATATTGCTGTTCAACTTGAACAAGAAATTTGGCAGAGCAAATATAATGGCACTTGTAGCCTGATATATGTTTCAACAGGGGCAACATGTACATGCATGTCTTTTCTCATGACTTGCATTTAACATCCAGTGGAATTTTTTGTCATTATTACTGCTTAACCTGTGTATGCTCTCTCTAACAACTTCTTTGCTGCAAAGTAGAAGCTGCCACTGGCATCAGTCAATAATCACTGCGGTGGCTGCATGTAAAGCACCACAATCTTCTTCACCACAGAACACCCATTATTACAACTTTTTAAGTACAGTGTGGGGTCAACTTGTGTGCATTGGTGACTGCAAAGCAACAAAATGCACTATTTGGCACATATATTTCTCAGCAAATGCAGAATTCAGTGTTTCCCACAAAGTGTGGGACAGCACATAGCTGTGGCAGGAAGCATGCATACATACTACTTCTTGCCAAGTAAACAGTGAACATCCAGCTGCTCTGAACGCATAAAGATGGGGTTTATTCTGCGAAACTGTACGAGTATACTGTTCGCACTCTGGCTCATCTGAAAAGAGAAGAAACAAAATATATGAGGACACTTGAACCAAATGAAAGAAGGCAATCTGTGCCGAAACAGAATTTTGCATCTACCTTGCAAAAACAAACGAGCCACACAGCAGCAGGTTTTGAATTTTGATGCATCCACAGCCCGCCCAATCTCATAAAAAAAGAAAAGGGCATGTGTATCCTAAACCCCTGCATGATTGACTAAAAAAAAAATAGTGTTCACAGTAAAAATACAAATGACTTCTGTGCAGACGACATTAAAGACATGAGGGGAGACGTTAAGTTCAATTGAAATGCTAGATTACCATGTTGAGATTAGCCATGTGTAACTGTTCAAGCAAAGGGGGATCTTGAAAGCAAGAAAACAAAGCAAAAGTGAAAATCAGATTTTGCGCACCAGCTGTCGGACACGTGCAATGGCTGTGAACAGATTCGAACTGAGGCCGGCTGAGAAGGAGTGTCGTTTTTGTCAAAAATGCCAAATTAAAGAGCTAAAGAGGAGATAAAAACACGTTCTGTGACATTTAGCCTTTCTGCATAAAACGAGGCACATGCAACACGAAATAAGTAAATCAAAATGTACGCAATGAGCCACTCCAAAGGTGCACTTGTGAAACAAAGTTTCAGTTACCGCTCCCACATCACGCCAAGTAGTTTCAGGTGGACAGTGTTGCAAATCGTCCTTGCCTGTGGTGTTTTCACAAGTTAACTCGAAATGTAAAATGAGTGAGTGTCATAGGCGACATCAACAGCCCAAGGCATTCGCTCAAAGGCAGGCACATCGAGGCTGCCCAACTTTCTCTCACAGCTTAATGTGTTACACATTATTAAACACTTTCCAATTAGAGTTCATAAGTAACGCACGTCCCTGCTCGTCGGGATCCAGAAACTCAACACCTGACAATGGAATCAAGGTCGCAGATGCTCCTGTTTATCGTAATGGGGACGTAGCTTTGCTCTCCACTTGCTTATTCCTTGCATTGTTGCAGTATGCAGCAAAGATAGCTACACAACCTCTCAGGAGCATTTTGCATTCTGTGGCACTGACGTTGACATTCTGTCCTGCTTCCAAGCAACAGTTTGTCTCGTTCACAGTAACTTGTATCAAACTGAGCACTCGATCAAAACGACCGCTAACAAAATAAACTACACCTCCTGCTTGTTCTCGCTCTCGACTTATTTCTGTTCCTGGCGACCCCGAGCTCGGATGCTTAGTAATGCAGCAAACGTGGAAAAGCACCTAGCAATTAACCGAGAATGAGGCAGCCTCTTACATTGCGGAAAGTATGCTGTTGCAGTAATGAGAGAAATTAATGAAGAGCGATTTGGTCAACTTAAGCAGTTTTCTTTGCTAATACTGTCTGCCCTCCTGTATATTGTCTGGTTACATAGCCACAGCAAATAGCACCATGTATGTGCTTTCCTGCTGATGTCAATATGACAACCTGCAGTTTGCTGACATACACAGAGTCATTCATGAAAGAGGGTATGCGAGAGTGTGGCCGACGCACAGTGACAGCTGACTAGAATACACAGTTTGCTGCATGAGAAAGCACGTCCGCTCAAGCTGTCGGCTACTGGGGGTCAAAATAACCAGGCATGGCCAAGAGGCGAACGCATGCCAGACCACCGCCTATAGCTGGTAGAAGAGCCTCTAGCTAACATAGGGCTCTTATGTTCCGTTTCACAAAGCAAAACATCCCCTCATATTATGAGCAATAGACGGGGCGGCACTGGTGCCCCTTGTTTAGACAAAGAGATACGAGGAAGCATGCAAGCGAAAAAGAATTAAGCATAAGGAATGTAAATTCGACAACACAAGTCTGCAAATATTGTTAGTATATCTGAAAATTGCTTTCACTTATCATAAAGGTTGTCTTGTTCTGTGTAAAAACAAGTGCTTCAACATTCCTTCAATAAAAATGTTTATGATGGATCTCCTCAGACTGACCATTCAGGCTTGTTAACCTACATATTCAGCACAACCTTATTGAATATCAGGCCCTACACACGCAACCAAAATATAGCAGGGATTACAAGCTCATCAGCAAGTAACACCAGCAAAAAAGTTAACTTACATCTTCGGTGATTCAGCACAATCGTATCAGTTTCAATATTTTGCTGTCTGCAGCTGTCCTTGACTTGCGTCCATTTCCACATTTGCTGCCTCTCATCGGGTTGATATTGAACATCTCCCTGGAAGGCACAAAAATGTGTCGTCTGGATATTCTGTTTGTTCCATAATACAGTTATGAAGTCATTATCACATTTGTTCCTGCTTTCGAAAGATCTCAAGGATGTTTTATTTATAAGGAACTTTTCAATCCTCTTAAGCTGCGATTAATACAGAGCCAATTGCCATGTGGCTTCAATGTTTTTGGTTGACCCACAAGAATTCTTGAATAAAGTAAAAGTAAACAATATGAATATTACGTCAAGGAATTCACCATGCAATTTTAAAATACAACAGTTCACTTGTGTGTACCTTTTACCTAGCTCTCATGTCTGTAGCTTTTCCAACATTTACCCTTTGCAGTTGTCGTCGCTGCCATCAGCATGCACAGTGTGGTAACATATAAACATGAAAATTCAAAGTTAGCACAAAGTTTATTTCACATCAGGATTAGTAAATGCAGTCACGAAAGATATTTTTCTCTTTCTCAGTAATCTCGCAATTTTAATACTATTCAATGAATTGCCCTCGATATAACAGTACTGAACACTGTTCATTTCCAGGCATTGAATCTATCCATGTCATGCCTTTGTCTTACATGAACATAATATTTCTATGTCCCTTTTCTTGCTCTAAACAATTACATGTTACATTAATGTGCAACACAATCTGTTCATTCATGCCTGTGCACAGACATATACGATGTTCACATATGTACAAACATCTAACTGCCATGCGGGCATAAGTCAGAATGCACTTTACATTCTGTGGTACCTTTGAAGTACTTCTGAAACCAAATGACTCATTAAAATGTGACTGAAAAACAAAAAGGCAAGCACAGAACAAATGTCCAACTAAAACGAGAAATGTAGTGCCATGCTAACCCTAGCTATGGAATATAAAATGAAGGCCTAAATGCTGTAATTACGCAGTAACTTCTAGGAATAATGTTTTTGCAGTATGCTAATGAAGACAATGGTGCTTAATGAATGCAAGCCCTGGTTTCCCTGACATCTTAAAAAAGCACACAAAATCATTTGTCAAATCTGAAGCACTACTTATGTGAGGCCCCTCAAAATAAAATTGATACCTCAGAGCAGAGAAAACTGAAGATGATCTCTCTTGCATTCACCCTTGACACTCATTTGTCACCAAGCCAACACTCCTTCGTCTTGCATATGCACAAAAGATCACACAGTGCATAGAGGCCCTTGGCAATAAGATCTGATGATACGGAGTATTTTTGTTTCACTGAATCTTATCACTAATGTTAGCTTTTCAATTAATGTAGTTCATAATTACAACTAAAGTGAGGCTTTACTTGGCCACCTACAAAGCAAAGGACTCTCCAGAAAATTAACCTTTAACCCTTTGACACGCTATGTACACAATTGTGTGCACCACTTATTTTTGCCATTGGTAACGACTAGGGCTACTAGAGAGCAAGATACCTTGGAAGTAAGCAGCGCGAAAAGCAAGACAACGCACATAGGGAGGAATTACAAGAAGCGCTGATCAAGATACGTTGAACAAGATACGTTGAGCTTTGGATCAAATGAACCTGCTGCATAATAAATTTGTGTTCATTTAACTTCATTTTGCAGTGTACTGTTGTATATTATCAGTTTGCTGAAGGCACTACACTGTTCAACGAGTCGTTCGAAGTGCTCCTTCCTGCGAGCCATGCCAAAAGTATAATTTTTCTTCACTCCAAATGAACATACACAAAAACAAATTTGCACTATATTTTGGCGTAAGATTTCATTCTATTAATGTAAGAACGTAGCATGAATGACTTTACAATAGATAATTATTACAATTGAATTATAATTACTATAACACACATAAATTAATGCATTATGACATTATTTTTGTTGCAATAGAATATTGAGTGCCTTGAAATGATGTATCAATTTGACGCATTTACAGACAGTTTTTCATTGGTGGCGTCTGAAAGGTTTAGAGAACATGGAAATATTTCACCCTGTTTCTGTACAACACAACAATACGAATAGAACCAATGCAGTGATAAAGTTGGCTAATGAACAAAAGTTATTTGCAGTCAAAATGTTATGAACAGCACATATTTAAGACTTGGCAAATACTGAAGCTTGCAATTATGCACTACCAAGAACAAAAATCCACAGAAGTTCACATGCCCTTTTGCTTTAAACACTGTGCTTCACAGAAGGAGGGAGCTTGCATTATGTATAGTTCAGTAGAAAAGCTTTTGAAGTGCTTTATAAAGAATAGAACTGCACGCTGAAAAGAAGTTAGTTGGACGGCTTGATGGGAAAAAACATTTTAACTTGTTTCATTCGTTCTGAGCATCCTACTTCACTAAGGAAGGTGTGAAAAATATGATAAAAAAGCAAGCGAAAAAGGCATCTCAATGACAGACGGTGACACAAGAAATCAGATTCTATTGAGACATTTTTTGCCCATCTTTGAGTGCCTGTTCCTCATGAAAGTGAGGTCGGCTGCAGCCATTAGCAAGACATAGCTTCAGGTATGCTTTTTCCCATTTCTCTTTACTAATGCAGCTATTGATATCATATATCCTTAGAAAAAATTGAAATGCACTATCAACAACGTTGCGGTGTTCACGAGCTCATCAGAAGAGAAGCTGGTGTCATTCAAAGATGACAAGAGAGCGACAGGAATGGTTCAAGTGATCACAGGAGCAACTTGTAAGCAGCACAAAGCATGTGACTGGAAGTCTGAGATTTCCATTGTAGAGGCTGTAACGAAGCATAAAAGCCTTGGCTCTTTATTCGAGCCCAAGGTATAAATGGTGAGTGTCCTTCAGACGATATTTTTTTTGGGGTACATGTCACATCACGCTGATCCAACCGGCCACATTCTCTGTGACCCAGAACAGCAGGGTGATGTGTGCCCAACTGCGCGACTGTTTGCAAAGAGCTGTGAAGGTGCAAGCTATGCTGCAGGCAAGTTGCAACATTGTGTGTTTGAACAATATCACAAGAACTTGCTATTACTCTTTCCTGTCTTGGTGTTCCTCACATATAGTGCCATAAGTTTCTCAGTTGGATGAGTAAAATAGCGCACACTTAGACAGGGACAGAGTAAGCAACATGACACAAGCGCTAACAACAATTGTTTATTTGAAATAGCAGAGGAAGGCTTATGTAAAGAAGCAGGTGAAGTGAGTGCGCGTGTCACGCAGGCATGACTGCAAGCCATCTGAAATTGGTACAAAGGAATACAAGTTCCTTTTCGGGCAAACTAATATAAGGCATTCTAACACATCGTGTGCCTAACCACTGAGTCATTTCGGCTTCAATCATCTCATGGACTAACTTTTTACTTTTGACAATCACATGAACTTTATCGAATTCCTGCTGACATCCACATGTCGCACTGCATAGCTAGAAGACCGTCCTTGTGCTTTTCTTGATTGCCACGGTGCTCTCTGAAATTATCATTAAGGTAGAATATCTCACTTGAAAAGGATCATTACACTGCAGCAGATTTAGTATTTCTAGCAAGGAGCTAGAAATAGATTTTTGCCATGCTGCTTTCTCAGATATAATAACACGAAGAGGGCATTCACTTTTGTGTTTTTGTGCTAAAGAACAGGTCGCTTACTGGAAGCTGGTTATCCGAGAATCAACAGGCAGCAGTGGTCGAAATTTTACTTCACGAATTATCTGCCCGCACCATCGAGTGCATTGTTGTGTAGCGCTTTACATGCATGATATTGTGCATAATCTCAAGAAGATTGCTGGTCGCGTTGATGTATCTGCTGTGTTTAGTGCCCCTCAAAAACCTTTCAGCCTTTGCAATAGTAGTGTTCCTAGGAAGGAGCTACTAGCGACATGCTCAAAGAAACATAGATGTATGTTTGTTAGATGCATTGATCATGCTGCGTATCGGATCCCACTGCATTATGGAATGTTCTACATTAGCCAGTTCGCTAGATGCCTTAACGATCGTTTGAGAGAACACCGTTGCAATGTACAAAAGCACAAAAACGGTCACCTAGCTTGCAACTGTAGCACGTGTGAATGTCAGCCTGAATTTGATGAAGTTGACGTGATTGTGAACACTAAAGAAAATGAAGTCCATGAGATAATAGAAGGCAAAATGATTGAGAAGTTAGGCACACGGTGTGTTAGCATGCCTTTTGTTAGCTTGCCCGTAAAGGAGCTACCGATCCTTTGTGCCGATTTCAGATCGTTTGCAGCCATGCCTGTGTAACATGCGCACTCACCTCACACATTTCTGTACACAAGTCTTTCTCTATTTCAAATATTCATCTGTTGATAGTGCTTGTGTCGTGCTGCTTACTCTGTCTAACTGTGCGCTATTTTACTCGCATTACGTACCAAGAAGCCCAAGCTACTCTTCTCGAACTGCCCATTTGTAGAGAAGGAAACCAATGCCTACCACTTAATATGGGCTTGTCCAGACCAGAGGAAGAATGCTCCCATCTTTCACAGCAAGCTGTCCACTGCTTCAGTTCCTTGAACAGTCAGTCGTCTATGCTGGGTACATGCATTACAGATGCCACAAAACATTCCATAACCTGCACACAATAGAGGCCTTACAGTACACAAGTAGTACATATAAAACATGATGGCTTAACACAGGTATCTGTTGATACACCAAAACTGTCCATGAATGATGAGCTTAGGATGCATTAAGAGCAAATATTAGTGGAGTAATAGATTTTTGCAGACAATTTTATTTATGCGTTACATGTCAAGCTTTCCCACACTGGCGTACTAAAATAGTATGAAGAATACATTTGCCGAATAAGCAACTTGCACAGAAAACTCAATCAGCACTATCATCACAATATTAAATAGATCAGTGTATGCTCTATGTACACAATGTATGGTAACGAGCCACCCTTATTGTACGACATCATGAATGTGAAGATTTCAAGATAGCTGAAGACTTAGTAGAAGTGTAAGAGCACCAGAGGTTACAGCAAAGATTGAGCACTGTGTTGGCTTTTCTGTCTCCTCTGCTGCTCTTGCATGGTTTTAAATCTTGGGTATGTTTTGCCAACTAGCCCAGTTTTGAACTCTTCAAAAAAAAAACCTTGTTGCACTAAAGTCAATTCATATGCAGGGCTAGTGCTGTGCCCTACAAGTGTCAGTTCAATTCAATGAGCCCTTAATTCACTATGTTTCTTTTGTCCTTTCATAGCTATAGGGTCTCGTCCCGGTAGACTTGATGGCTTCAGGTAGCATGCAAGGGTTCATTGGCCAGCTGCCAGCTCGTAAAGAGTTCTACAAGACGCCAGGATGGCCAAAAGTAGCACTAGCATGTACTGTTGGGATTACACACTGAGGTGCTCAATGGGATGGATGGGACAATGACCACTGTTGCAGCTCCATTGGAGCATCAGACGCACTATCCAAAGGTTACAGATTCGGTCCCTGGCAGGAGCAAGTGTCTCTTTTGTTGACTTTAATTCCTTTCAATTTATGTAAAAATTACCACACTACAGTCAAAAACTAAAATAATCTCCCCTATGCCTTCCTTGGCTTCATTGTCTGTCTGCATTAGTAGGTTGTGTCTAACAAGAAAAAGTAGCCCTTGACCCAGTGCCCTTGTTTCGTCTGTTCAATTTCGTAGTGCTTGGCACGCCACAAAATCAGTATAACCACACTGTCCAGAATTCTGTGATCAGAAAACATGTAAACATATCAGAAATGACATTCTTCAATTTATAACTGCATAAACTAAAGCAGCACTGTCATCCCTTTCCCTGATTGATACATCTTGGTTTTTTATACTGCAAATAAGACCCCACTTCTGGCTTCATGCTTCTTTAGCAAAGTACAAAGGAAAGCGAAAACTACGGTACCACAAGATCAAGTAATGTTCTTGATACACCATCACATCCCAAGCCACTTGTGATAAGAAGTTTTTGCAATGATGCTACTCCACTATTAAATAAACTGGTATTAGAGAGAACATGTTTAGTTCATCAAACAAATATATGTAATGGCAGGACTAATAATCGACATGTTTCTTCCCAGGCAAACACAGCAACAAGCAGAGCATACGCTACCTTAATAAGCTTAGTTGAACTGACACACACGTCTGTCAATTATAATTTATATAGACATGCTGTACTACTTCCAATTAAGCTTGCAGTTATATGCACACTTGCTGTTACTACCAGCACATATGATTCAGTCAAATGCATTCCCTTCTTGTAAGTTTTCTGCAGAACTAAATCAATGTTCTCAAACATATGGCCCGTATATCTCTAGCCAGCGGCCCAGTCTGCATATGGCTGTCCTTGTCCGATATTTCCTTTCATTTATTTAATATATACGCTCCTGAGCAACTCTGGCGAGACTGATCTAAGCATTTTTTCGTAAGGCACCCCATGTGGTTACAATACACTTAAACATAACGGTGAAATGAAAACTCGATACTTCACTATCGGCGTATTGATTTCGGTCCTTCTATAGACTATTTTACTGATGGTTTTTGGTGCCCACGTATTGGGCTGTTAACTTTGCTGTTTTGTATCTTGAACGAAACAAACAGTGCTACAGTACAACGTGTGCGCATGAAAACGGTTGGGTTGGTGCATTCGACGTTATGTGACCTTGTTAATTCACGTCGCTATATAAAAAATAAAAAAAAACTGATTTAACAGCATTTGTGGCCGTGCCCATGTGTCTTATGTAAAACCGTCTATGTATCAGTGTTGATATGTTTCTCAAAACCTGACATCAAATCTCCTTTAGAAATGACAAATATAGTTAAACACGCTATCGGAGAGTAGATGAAGAAAACGAGAACGAGGCTGCACTTGCTTGTGAGCGGCTCGGTGAACTGTTTTTCGCTCCGAGCTGTACATCTGCATTCATTTTACATTCTGTAAATAAACGCGTTCAATCGTCACAATTGTGGTGCAGGTGCAGGGTATACTTTTGTGAAAAGCCGTACGTCCAGCGACCTCACCTCCGTCGGCCACGCCGGCTTTCCAGGTGGTAGAGATGAAAGGCGAGGCCGGTGAGATGATGACCAAGGCCGACGCATGGTAGGCAGATCAAGCTGCGCACAGGCGATGTTCGGCCGGTAGGCGTGCCGCTCGGAAGTTGGGTTCGTGAGCCATTCTGTAAATAAACGCGTTCCATCGTCAACAATATGGTATATGGGAAAGGCCGTCTTTGAAATGGCAACGTTAGTTGACAATTTTTTTCATGCCCCTCCCCCTCCCCATCCTTTTCCCTCTCAGTTTTTCACTGTCCCCGCCCTTGCGGGAGACTAAAAAATTTCGAGACTGCGGCCCTGCGGCTGAAGCAAGTTCGAGACCCCTGAAATAAGTGCTACGCGCCCCAACCTGTATTAATAGTATACTTTGTTCCAGAAGTTCCGTGCAGCAGAGCCAAGGCTACACGACCCTCGAGCGCAGGTTGTTGCGAAGCGAGATGTAGTGCCCCATATACGTAGCCCGTTGTTTGTCCTCATGACTTTTGCAAGCGGTCTCATCGGAGGATTTTTACTTGAAGGCTTCTCTGCGTGTTGTAGCTGCGATTTGTATGACGATTTTGTCGCATTTTCTGTATAAAACAATTTTTGTGGCTCGATGATACTGAAGAAAGAGTTCTTGCTTGTACGTGTTATAACATGCAAATGACGAAAGAAATAACGCTGTTGTGGCTCGTATGTGTTATGTTTTTACTTATAAAGTACGAAGGAATGGTACGACACTGTCTAAACTTTTATGAGTAGTCCGCACAGCCCGAGCGTCCACAGTGCCGCGGAGGACCCAGTCTTGAGTTGTGATTAGTCCGCGGTGGCAGATTTGGTCACTTCTTAGTCAAAATGGCGGCGCCTGGTTCAACTGTGCGATATCGTTCCCGGATCAGCTTTTACGACAAGGGAGCGAAGCGGCACTTCGCATGCCCATAGGCATGTGTATACGAAATCTGATGAAGCGTGGTGCTTTCATATTCAATTTGGCCAGTGCGGTGCTTTCCACCGAAACATGAGCCACTGAACCCTATCCCTCAAATGTCTACGTGCAAGTATCTCGAAGACGCGCGCTTTAACAATGCCGAGGAGAATATTTAACCGCTTTCACAATTACAGCTCATCTCACTGCGCAGTTGCACAGTGTCCCGAGACGCTCTTGCCGCTTTCGCTGCAGCGCTCGCCGCTAGCAGACAACAGGGCGCGGAAGGATACACTTAGATGTGCTCGCCCTCCTGATTGGTTGAGAAGGCCTGTAGCTTCCACAGTGCTGCACGGAACTTCTGGAACAGAGTATAGTATGTTTTATATTGTTTAATATTTTCAGTGTATATTACCAAGTTTGTTCATATAACTTGCTCAAAACCCCCTATGTAATGCCCAAATGGGCCTTTAGGGTATATGAATAAAAAAATGAAAAAAAAAAAAACCTTGCGCAGCCAGGTTGAAATCCTCACCATAGAAGAATTATGCTATTGGTCATAGATTGATCAAGCGCAGCACAGTAGGGTGATTCCACGAGAGATCGAACATGCCTGTCCGGTCGCAATTTTTGTTTTGCCTGGGTTTTTTATATGTTATGTGGGCACGTTCAAAGTGCACGGAACCGAAAATTTTATTTCCAAGAAACGCTCCCAGTGCACCAAAAAATTATTTGAAGGTGGCGGCGCGGGCCTCCTGTTTTTGCTCACTGCAATGTTTTCGGATTTCACGGCCGAATTTAGCGCGAACTATAAATGATGTGTCGAAAATTTTTTTTGCTGGTTTTAATACGCATTACTGTGAATTACATCCATGCTTTTTTTGCTGCAGTAGAATAATTAAAACTGAGATTTACGCACAATGCAAGCTGATAACAACCATCAGTCGCACTGAAGTGAGCACACACTGCAAGGGTCATTTTGGCCAGTTATATCTCGTAAACAAAGCAAATGAGGACATATGATATTAAAACCGTGTGTTCACTGACATAAGCGCTCTTCGATAAAAAATTCTCATCAAAATTGAGACCGGAGTTTTTTTATTTTATTTTTTGAAAATGTACTTTTTTGAAAAAACTCGCTCTTTTAACTATTCTTTTCTTTTTTTGCGCTGCCTGTAGGAAAATTATTTTCCGTATAAATGTTGCAAATGCTCTTTTCTATATCTGACATTGTTTTCAAGTTTCTGTTTGTAATAGCAAAGGCGCCAAGGCGCCTCAAACTTAGGACCCTTTTTTGATTTCGGCCGTGTTTGCCATTTTTTTCACATTTTCTTCTTTTTGAAGACAGCATAAAAAAAGCATGGATGTAATTCACAGTAATGCGTATTAAAACCAGCAAAAAAAATTTCGACACATCATTTATAGTTCGCGCTAAATTCGGCCGTGAAATCCGAAAACATTGCAGTGAGCAAAAACAGGAGGCCCGCGCCGCCACCTTCAAATAATTTTTTGGTGCACTGGGAGCGTTTCTTGGAAATAAAATTTTCGGTTCCGTGCACTTTGAACGTGCCCACATAACATATAAAAAACCCAGGCAAAACAAAAATTGCGACCGGACAGGCATGTTCGATCTCTCGTGGAATCACCCAGTAGATGGTGACGCAACCAGCGATACATACGCTTCTGAGCAGCTTGACAAGCGTTTTGTGTCTATCTGCGTCCCCGTCTACTGCATTGTAGTTGATTTGCACGTTAGTTCATTATTACCGATGCATTTTATTCACAGAAAATGTACGAGGCGACCAGTGCGTTTAAAAGCAGGCGAATTTTTATGGCGGCAGGCGATTGAACAATCGGTTCAAGCGATGACCTCGCGATATTAACATTTGGGGTTTTACGTGCCAAAACCACGATATGATTATGAGACACGCCGTAGCGGAGGGGCTCCGGAAATTTTGGGGATCTGGTTTTCTTTAACGCGCACTGACATCGCACAGCACCAGGCTTAAATGACACAAATAGAGCAACTACTAGAAGTGTATACAACAAAACATCACAGAAAAACAGATACTACCTGTAGCAGAATCCATACTTGCCTATCAGACAACTTTTCTCGTACATCATCACTGCTGTGTGAACACGTCACCCGGGCTGCCTTACCTGCAAATGTCATCACACAATAAGATCACATAGTTACGCAATTTGGCGAGTTGAACTCACCTAGGCATCCGCTGAGACGCACGCTTGTGCTTTACAGTCGCCGTCGTCGTCAGACAGGGCACTGGGCGGTGGACTGTCTGAGTAGATGCACTCGACTGAACCACGCAATAACCGTGAGTAATCAAGAAACGTGGAAAGCACGCCGATCACGCAGCGCTGAGCGCGCAGACAAAGCGACGAGCCCGTTGAGGCTACGACGACACACCACAGAACACCAACACAAAATCTTGACACACCTTTAGCCGCCCATTCCATCCCACACGCGATACACTTCCAGTCGACGACTGACAACGATGATTGGCACACATAATATCAATAAACACCGCAAATATACAAGCGCGGAACGAACTTATCACGGCACCACCTTCGATTCCCCACGCCGGTACATTTTTTTTTTATCGCGCTGAACGTGGTCCCGCACGCGTGGTTTTGGTTTGAAGGGATTGGCTCCCGCGCGGCGGGTGATTTGAATTTAGTTGCGTTATATCTCTAATTATCAACTGACAACAATGATGACCCCACGTAATATCTACAAACATTATATGTATACAAGCACGGAGCAATTTTGTTGTGGTAGGATTTGTTTTGTCGAAAATTGTTTTTTTTTGTGTGTGGTCCCGCATGCACGTCCTTGGCTTGACGTGATTGGCTCGAGCGAGGCGGGTGATTTGAACTGAGTTACGGAGTGCACACTCCTCCTTGCGTTTTCTGTTCTCGCTCTTCCCCCCTTCTTTATCCTACTCTTACGCGCCTTTGAGGCCCGTATTTAGCTGTCTCCTGACAGTTTGTTTACACTCTTGCGGCGCTGACTTCTCCCGCGACCGTGCGCCCGTCACGAGATACGAGATGCTGCTGGCATCCTTCTCTCCCCTGCCGACCCGCTTGACTACTACTCTCCTTGGGGGCGGCCCGCGCCGCGGCTTTCTGCTGCCGAGGAACCAGTTCGTGCTTCTCCTCGTCGAGTGCCTATACAAAGTTTGGTTGGCGCGATGCGAGGCCGTTCACGGAGGAAGGGTTCTGGGCCTTCACGAAGTACTTGCAAAAGTGCGGAAGGAGGTTTGGTTCCATCTCTTCCGTGAGCGGTATCGCCTAGGCGCGAAGAAGTTTCTCGAAGACTGGCACCGACCGGCAGTGATCTATAGTGAGTCCAGGGGGCAACTAACCATCCAGCTATGATGGCGGTACATCTAGCAACACGACTCGGCGAGTCGCCACTCGTTTGCATGATTTGTTTACGCCCGGCGCGCCCTCGCGTCCGTGCACGCACTCGCGCCGCGCGATTTGCTTTGGGGGTTCCCTCCTTCCCGAGGCGCGCGCATCGGCGCGCGCCCCCTTCCTTCTTGCTCCTCACGGTGCGAGGAGGCGCTCGCATTTTTTCCCCCTCCGCCCCGAACTCGTTTCCTCCGCTCGCCGCGCTTTCAGCGTGAGTGCATTTGTTGTCGTCTGCTCGCGCACCCTTTTTGCGCGAGCAATTCAAGCCGCTCGCTGGCCGGAAACCAGCAGGCACAACTTTGCTACGTTTGTCTCGTGCACGACGATCTTTTTCGTCGCGACAGACCGTAGCGTACCCGTTAGCGTAGAACGGGAACCGAGGGGCCGCGAGAGATGTTGCGTCTGCTCGGCGCTTCGCGCTGAGCGGGCGCGGCACCCTTGTCCGGGGAGGACCGTTCGCTCAAAACAAAAAGATCCCGCTCTGTAACCCGGGGCGGGAACCCTACCAGAGCGGACGTATTTGGATGATGAGGGGTTGATGAGTGTTATAAACTCTGGGACATGGTGCTTTCGAGTGCCAAGCTCCCCTTCCTTTCTGACAACGGTAGAGTGCGACCATCCTCCTCTTTTTTTCCCCTTCACCCTCCTACCTCTCTCTTTCATGCCCCTACCCTTGTCGGCCTGTCCTGTGCGACGCTTCAGGACGCGCTGCATCTCGCAGGCTGTGACGATCGCCGCCGCTCTGCCCTCGCTCTACCCTCGCTACTGCTACGTTACTCTGCTTCCTTCATGACGCGAGCCTAGTCTAGCGGCTTTGAAACGCACCAAGAACACACTCATACATGCGCACGAAACGGTCCGTTATCGGAAGGATCATAAATAGCGATGGAAAAGAACAAAAAGCACACCAGTAGAGGCTCATCGCGAAGCGTCATTCGCTAACCCCACTTTTTTAAATGCGAAGCATTTCTTAGCGAACTTCTGCGATTTTGAGTGTATCTATCTATCTATCTATCTATCTATCTATCTATCTATCTATCTATCTATCTATCTATCTATCTATCTATCTATCTATCTATCTATCTATCTATCTATCTATCTATCTATCTAGCCGCCTACGACTTTGTGCTCTCCTGGCCGTTTCGTTAATCGGATGTATACCAAAATTGGTGTGGCATAACATGACCTTATTACGAACATAAATGACAGGTCATAGCATGAAAATTATGACATGCATGTCATGAACAGCATGATTTACATTCCACGGCCTTGGGGCTCTTGCGACCGTACCGTTAGTTTCATATATACCAAAATTGGTATGGCGTGACAAGAGTCCATGACAAACATAATGACAGGTCCTGACATGCAACTCATGACCCGCATGTCATGTGCAGCATGATTTACGTGACATGGTCTCGGGGCGCTCGCGGCCGTTTAAATGAATGGATATATACGAAAACTGGTATGAGGAGACATTTCTGTATGACAAACATAACTGACACGTGGTAACATGAAAATCATGACATGCATGCCATGTACGACATGATTGACATGTTTTGCTCATGGCGCACTCGTGGCCTTTTCGCTAGATTGATATGCACCAAAACTGGTATTGCGCGACGCGACTGCATGACGAACGTAAATGAGAGGTGGTGACATGAAAGTCATGACATGCATGGCATGATTTACATGCCATGCTCATGGCGCACTCGTGGCCGTTTCGCTAGACTGATATACACCAAAACTGGTATTACTCGACGCGACTGCATGACGAACGTAAATGAGAGGTGGTAACATGAAAATCATGACATGCAAGTCATGTACGACATGATTTACATACCAAGCTCATGGTGCCCTCGCGGTCGTTTCGCTAGACTGATATACACCAAAATTGGTGTATATCATACAGGCGCGTCGCCTGTATGACGAACATGAATGACGGGTGGTAGCATGAAAATCATGATATGCATGTCATGTATGTCATGATTTATATGTCACGCTCATGGTGCATTCGCGGCCGTTTCGCTAGCTTGTCATACACCAAAATTGGTATTGCCTGATGTGACTGTTGTTGATGATGATGATGATGATGATGTGACTGTATGACGAACCTAAGTGACAGGTGGTAACATGAAAACCTCACTCAACTTCACTTCGTTTTCTCACCCACACATGGCTATGCTATATATACATGGCTGTGCTATACATGGCTTCGCCTATACGTGACGCCAAGTGACATGAGACGACGACAGCATACGATGACGACAGCCCTGGCCTCTAAAGCGCTCTGCACTTTAAAAATTACAACATCTCCCGCTAAAGGGGACCATGAGGCGATGCGAAGCCGGAGCACTTGCACGATCGCGTTCCGTTGGCGTTCGTTGGGCATGCTACCGACCTCGCGTCGTGGAACCCGAAGAGGAACTCTACGCGCGTCGTGTCTTCCCTCTAGCCTGGCCGTTAATTCTCTCAGGGCGAGCGGTGAACGCGGTCGTCAGGCGCGAGAGGGGGGGGGGGGAGCGAAGAAGAGGAGGGAGAGGGGGAAGAGACGCGCATGCGCTCATCGCGGCGTTGCGCAGGAGAGGGGCACACCATCTCCCGCTAAAGGGGGCCATGAGGCGATGCGAAGCAGCGTTTCGGCATGTCGAGCCCGCGTTTCAGAGGGGGAGTGGACAGAGGGAGGAGAGAGGGGGAAAGGGAGAGTGGGGGGAGGTCTGTGGAGAGGATTTGCGCATGCGCAGTAAGGGTGGTCACGCCGCACACAGTTTGAGCCCCGCCATAAGATGCTTCGCAACTAAAAATGCCATTAACGAAGAGAAACCATGCACATGAATATATATATATATATATATATATATATATATATATATATATATATATATATATATATATATATATATTAGAGCTGTGCGAATAGCAAAATTTTGGGTGCGAAGCGAATTCGAATATTGAAGTGTGAGTGCGAATCGAATCGAATATTTTTCGAATACTTCGAAGCGAAATTGCAGAAAAAAAAATGTTGAGAGGATTCCTAAGCATATTCTTATGAGATAGCAACATGAAAGTGTTTCTTTTCACTAGGTTGATGAAGCACTGGCGGGGTGGTGTTTCATAGTTGTCTTATCAAGAATGAGGCAATGTAGAGGCCGAATTGTATTTATGTACATGGTTTGGTGCAACCAAAGTGTTGCCGATAACACTTTACACGTGATAGGCGAAGATGCCGTTTCCTCAGCCTCTCCTCCTCTTTCTGTGGAACTTCTGTGGAAGCCCAACTGATGAGGCGGACAAGTTCCAAATCTGCCTCCTAGACGTCTATATTATAAGAACATCTGAAATTTTGGATGCTTAAAAGCTTCGGCTTCCGATTTTTCACATTTCGTGCCCAAATTTCAGGTCCAAAACAGCATTAATTGAGCCCCCACCTCTGCCACATTTTTCTTCTCCATGTTGGAACCAGCGTTTTCTTGAGTTACGGTAATGCATTTGCGACCGTAACGGAGCTTGAAAGGCAGCTTTGCCGCAATACCAGAGTGTGATGAGGTGCAGCATATTGAAAATCTAGGGACCACTTCCAATCGGACGTTGACTGCTTCTTGGCAAAGTTCGACCGTAACGGAGCTTGAAAGGCAGCTTTGCCGCAATACCGGGCTGTGATGAGGTGAAGCATACTAAAAATCTAGGGACCACTTTCAATCGGACGTTGCCTTTCGGCAAAGTTCGACCATAACGGAGCTTGAAAGGCAGATTTCCCCGATACGAGTGTGTAATGTGGTGAAGCATATTAAAAATTTGAAGGGGTCACTATCAATCGGGTGTTGACTGTATTTGTTTTTGGGAAGTTCGAATAGTTCGAATAGTAAAATTTCAGTGCGAATCGAATCGAATAGCAAACACTATTCGAAAAATATTCGAAATTTCGAATATTCGCACACCCCTAATATATATATATATATACTTATAACACGTTCCCGTGCTTTCCGCCAAAGCACCTTGCCTAAAAAAGTAGCCTGGTAACGACGAGGGTTCTTTGGTTGGAAAATAACTCGAAAGGAAGCCACAACATTAATTAGAACTTAATTAGAACACTAATTAGAAATGGAAGCCAACTTTTACGACTTTTAAGTGGCACATTATACAAGGAGACTCTTTCCGTATTTGAAAAAACTGACACATGTCTGTTGGCATTTAGGTATGTAATTGCCGTGTTTGAGTAAAAGGGCAGGCATCCTTAAATTTTACGAACATTTTGTTCGTAGATTCTAAGGAAATTTCTTTCAGTGTAATAATTATACGCCCAAAGTCGGCAGGTTCTTTATACATAAAAACAATTTACTCAACACACCTTACTTGGTTATTTTCATTCAGCCGTACTGTCATAAACACCATCTCAAAGCGACAAACCCATGCATGACAGCGGGAAAGTTTCGTCCACGTCGGCTGCGTCGGTGTTTTCGTGTGTGAGGCAACAGGTGAGGCACGTTTGCAAGAGAAGCTTGTAGAATGAAATGTTGTTGGGCTAGTTGGGTCATTCATTCAGAAAGAGGTTATAACTGCGCGAATAAGACACCATGTAAATAACACACACACGCACGTTGCTCTTCGTGCGTGTTTCTGACCTGGTGTCTTATTCGCGCAGTTATAACCTTTTTCTGAAGGTTGTAAGGACGGCGAGGTTCGCTAAAAAAAAAAACAGTTTGCTGCTCTATGCGGCAGCTAGGCGTGAACATTGTGCAACGTATGCGTCAAGCCAAGGCGACGCGTGCTGCGTCTGCCACCGATGCGAGCGTCTCTGCGCTGAGCTCGGTGCGAAACGTTGAAGAGCGTTCGCTGGTCCTCGCATGCTTCACGGCGCGTTTCCCGAAGCCTTGGACCACGAATAAATCCTGGATTTTCTGGTATATTGTGTCCTGTGGTTTCTGTACGCTCTTTTCTTTTTTTCAGTGCTATATTTCGGTGAAACGCAGTCGTGACTCGCGACTTTATTGTTATGTATATTTCACTTCTTCAACTTTGTGCGCTGGCTTTTTGCCAGAGATCCTTACGGCCTAGTGTGTCATACTTCACCAGCTTCTGCCAACTCTAGCGATGTGTGCGTTGTCTGTGCTCTCTCTGTATTTGTTACAATTTATTTGTAAGCCGAGATGCATTTGTTGTCTACCTTGCATTTCTGTGCGGTGTTGTTCTCATTTTGTGCTTTTTATATGCTCAGCCTCTACCGTGCCTTGTAATAAAAACATTGCGGATACGCTGTGTCTTTGATTGATATATAGATTGACCGCTTGTTCCAAAAGAAAAACACAAGCGCGATAAATGAAGCCGTAGTGAATTATGATTTCCTGCATCTCTTTCTATTATAACATAAATGAAATAAAAATTACGTCACGACATCAATTCGCACGAACCATTGAACTATACAAAATAGGGAATCGCTAATTGAAAATGACGAACAATAGCTTTGCCATTTGGGCGAAGAAATAAGTAACATTCGCCATAGCCAAACGTCGGTTACGCACAGTAATTCAAAATTCGCGCCAGTCAAACCGAAACAGGAAGCGCAGGCCACTTGCTCTCACCAACCACCAGGTGCGCTAGGGTCGATTGGGCCGCTGGGGTCTATGGGAGTGTCCACTCTTAACTTTTTTTCTTTCTCTATGCAGATACGAAGCGCAAAGAACGCCGCCACAACAGCGCTCGCGTCTCGGGGGCTCGAGCTGGATCGGGCACGTCATGCGCTCGTGACATTGTGTGCGCATGACGTGCACATGCGTATGCGTTATATGATCCTCTCGCTCGCGTGCCGAAGAGGGTAGGGAAGGAATTTGCCTTGCGAAGGCAACACGGGGCAAGCTGCAAGGCTTCGCAGGTTACCTCCTCGCATCATGGTTTCACGCCTCTACAAATTATTATTGTTTTACAGCGAACGCTGTTATAAGATCATTTCAGCGGCCGTTTTTGGCGCCGTAGTTGTCCGCCGCCGCCACTACCGCCGGTGTCCGTAACCACTATCGCTCGAAATAAGAAAAAAAAAACGAAATAAGAAAAAATTCCAGGATGGAACAAGGTTCGAACCTGGGTCCTCTGCGTGGGAGCCCAGTATTCAACCTCTGAGCCACGCCGGTGCTTGAAAGTGCGTTGCAGAAAGTCCTATGCAGGCTTCATGTCGGGAAGGAACCACATTAGTATATGCAATATAGCGTGGTAGAAGAGTAAAATAAGCACCAAGCGTAGCACAACGCAAATTCTGTAACCAGGCGCCACACAATGCGAATTGCGCAACGAGTAGGTTTTGACTGCTTCCAACACATTACAAAGGGCTCCGCCATATTTCTTCATCGTCATCAGGCACAGCATCAACAAAGTGCGCATAATGCCTTACATGCGTTTATCAGGTACCACGGCACTCCGTAGAATGAAGAAAAATGGCATAGTGGCTGCTTCCCTGGTTGTCAAAAATTACAACGATTTATAGCGTAGTGGGTTCCTCGCAAGGAAGCCCATAAGAGCATGATCCATTTCCTCGGGGTCTCAATAAAGTTCTTCGCCCCCTCCCTCTCTATCCCACGTCGACGTATGTTATACAGGCATTGCGGGAGAGGGAAATAGTTATGAGGCACGCCGTAGTTGAGGGACCCAGTAATTTCAACCGCCTGGAGTTCTTTAACGCACACCTAACTTGAAGTATGCGGACCTTTAGCATTTGAACTCCATAGCGATGCGAGCCCTACGGCTGATCCCACGTCATTCGAGTCAGCAGCCGAGAACAATAACCATGCGGTACGGCAACGGTTGCCGTAGTTTCACACTCTTACGCGTATCATTAAAACACATACTAATACGTATACAAAATCTGCATGTTCAATCAACCTACACTGCTCAAGTTCAACCGAGCGTATTATATAAGCAAATCATTACTGCTGATAAAGGTAGAAAAATTCTGGTGGGTTGAGGCGGCATCTGAACATTCCCGGATATATAGTAGGCAATAGAGTTGATAAATATATTTTTTCTTTACATTTGTGAGCTGTAGTCATTTTTCAAACAGCGCATCATCCAGCTGGTTTGTTTGTCTAGGAGGATGTCTAGCTGCTTTGTTTAATTTTGGTGAGCCGGTGGTAAGGTACATATGATCAAGGAGAGCATGACGCAACAGGTTTTTTTAATAAAAACGTTCCGATTTTTTTTAGGTAATGGCAGTGGTTTTCACCCTTCAGACCATGTAGACTACCTAATTTGCTTTATTAGCAATGACAGGGTGTGTGCCGCCTTCGTGTTGGCTCGGACGTGTAGATTACGCAGGCATCATTGACCGTTGAGCGTTGTTGGCGGGTTCACCCTAAGCAGCGACCATGATGTCAGGCGGTATTTCATCCCTTGCGGTCGACTTCACGCGAGCACCGCAGTATCGTCCAGGCATTCCCCTTCCCTCGAATTCGCGTGCGCTCGTGACCCCTCACATACGAACAACATAGGCTAGGGTTTTTATTTATCATTTCTTACGCTAATCTCAATTGTCCGCATTGTTCTTTGAGAGCGAGAGACAATGTGAGCGACAGTGTGAGCCCGATTTTACCGAAGCACTACTTCGGCATGCATCCCTTTCCGACTACTGTTGCATAGTGGACATACGTGACGTCAAGGAAAAATCATGAAATAATATTACAACATATCTATATTAGCTTCAAGACAAATGAAGATCTCTGAAAGGATGACCTGCAATGGTACCCGGAAGTGACCTGATCTTAAGAGCGAAATTACAGCGAGAAAACGCTTTCAAAAGAGCCAGGCGCAATCGCCCTGATGACTCACGAAACGACCAAAACAGGAAAGAAAACGAAAAGAAAGAAATACGCTACGGTATAAAGCCACATTCAACGCGCATATTTGTGCACACGACCTTGTGACCCATTTCGATGTCTTTGACGCTTGGCCTCCCATTTTCAAATATCATTCTTTTCCCTAGCACGTCGTCAGCATATCAGGCGTAAAGCCTTTCGGTACAGTCTAAGAGAAATAAAGAAAGGATTGGGCAAGCCGAGATTTATTAAGTTTTAATATGACCGAAATGAATGCTTCCGTTGTGTCGGAGAAAAAATGAAGGGAAAGGAAAAGATAAGGGAAAAGGCGTGGGCATTCACGTATACGTGGTAAAAAATGGTAGCGTCGGGGAGTCATATAGTACAAGAATGTGAAATTGAAGAAACTGTCAAATATAATACGAGCGGGGAGCGAGGTCTGAATCACTGAACTGGAGTAAATGGAAGGAAAAACAGGAAATGCATTACAAAGAATAAGGCTGCGATGACTGACAGCACACACACGAACAGCTCTAGCAAGTAAGTGCTGCGACTGCCTGGTTTCTAGTAACATTTCGGTGTTTTACAAGTTTGATATAAAAATTAATATGACTTCGACATAGTTTACATGTTCGGAAAAATATTTCTGTTGATTCCGGCCAGGTAGAGGAAGGCTCTGTGCGCCTGTGCTCGTCTGTTCCTTGCTGTGTGTCCTGTCTAGTTTCGCTACTTACGACGGTTTCTATATAGAGAAAGCGTCATGAAAAAGCTAAATCTAGCGCTTAATGCGGCGCTAATTCTGCTCTAATCCAGCGCTAATGTAGTTCTTGTGTAGGTCATTGTTTAGCTATATATCCTGCACCTAATGCAGCTCCAATACCGTGAAACTTTAGGAAGGGCGTAGCACAGACAACCAAGAGCTTCCCTCGGCAATGCTTGCCTAGGCGATGGCGCCTTCTCTTGCGTGGCGCGGGTCTCAGCTGGATGTTTTAAAAGCGTTTCGTGTGATTTTATGCAAATTTTTTTTATTACTGCTAGGGTATTTTGATTTTTCATAGTATTTTAGACCTTGTTCGCCTATTTTGAACTGGGTTTGAGCATTCTTAGCCTTTTTTTAGGCCTGCGTCGACCACTTCGTGACCATGACACATGAGACAGTGGATGGACGACTAGCCGGGCCCCCGAAGGGCTAGAAACGTGAAAGAAAATTGCGGGTTTGAGAGCTCTTTGACGAGGGTCCACCTCTCCTTCGCCACTGCCGTAATCGTGCTTTTGCGAGCTTGTTCAGATAGTTCGTACCCCCGTGCCCCACGTGAAAAATATTAGAACGTATAAGTTCTGAAGATTTTAGTGCACTGTACTGAAGATTATTCTTTCTACGACAATCGACATGGTTTCCGGAAATGCCTATGAACTGCCACCCAGCTTCATGAAACAATCCACACATTCGCCACCGCAATTAAACCTAGAGAACAAATTGATTCGATCACGATAGATTTGTCGAAGGCATTTGACACCGTTTGCCACGAAAAACCTCTCGAAAAGATGCACGAGCTTCGTGTTATTTTGGAGATTATCAAATGGGTCAAAGCCCATTTGCATAACAGAGAGCAGTTTGTAGAGATATCTGGGGCTCGGTCACTTATATTGCATGTGACGTCCTTAGTGCCCCCAGGGTTCGGTCTTGGGACCCATTTCATTTGTGTTGTATATAATTGATACTGCAAAAGCTGTTTACCCTTGATTGATGTGAGACTCTTCGCAGTTGAATATGTTATTTAATCGTGCAAAAGTGTCGCTGATCCTGTCCAACTCAATGATGCTTTGAGTCCTCTTGAGGAGTGGCGCGAAAAATGGGGCATGAAAATTAATTTTAGCAAAGCTACCTGTGTGCTGGCATGCAATAGGCAAAGCCTTTGAACTTTATAATAAAAATTTAAAAATTAAGTTTAGCGATCAAGTCAATTAAAATAATAAAATATATCGGCATTACAATAAATACAAGTTTAAACTGGAACATGCACATGTAATATATTGTTGTGGTTCAGCTAAACGTGAACTGGGCGGTTTAAGGCAAAAGTTAAGAGATGCCACGCCGCCTAAAACCAAGCTGATGGCATACAAACAATAGTAGAGTATTCATGTTACCAGAAGACACGATCAGCGACTGCCTTACTTCACAAAGCTTCAATTCAGAAGGTGCCTGCTATCAGATCGCCCACTTGAAGTTACTGTACGGAATATATTAGAAAGAATAATGAAGAATGTATAAAGAAAGTGAGTTGATACTCAGCGTTGTGACCTGTCGTATGCGTGCCTTAGCTGTTTTCTTCGTTCTTGTCGCGCTGTAACATAATAAACCAGTACCAACTAACCCACGTCACTGTACTCCTAATAATAGTCCATATTTTTTACCGGCACGCTCCAGCACGAGTGCTGCCGTGTATCAGACATCCGTATGCTATTTGACACTATGCTACAACGACTGGTGTATACAGAGTTTCCTTTTTGCCACTTATATTTACCTAGCCGAGTAAGCTCGATTCTGGTGTATTTACTGGCTATAAATGAGCTGAAGCTTTTCAGCGAGTTTTCGATCTTCTTTATGTATTGTATTGTACCTTTACAACGTCTGTAATCACCCGTGAGAGCTTGGGGTATTGTAAATAAATAAACAAAAATAAATATTTTGTCGCCTGCGTCGTGTGTGTCACAGCATATTCAGTTCTGTGCTCGTGACAGCCAGCGCTTTCATACGCAACCTTATAGCATATAGCCATCGGGAATGACTCATATTTCCCGCTATTTTTTAATAGTAACGTATTCATGATTGGTGCTGGTCGATAGTTAAACACTTCTGGTTAATACTGGTTAATTTTCCTCTAATAACCAGCGCGTGTTGAAGAGTTGCATAATACTTTACGATAAATCTGCTGGACGATGCCGTGGGACGTAAATCCTGGAGGGGAGGTTCGTTGCACTGAAGCGCGACTGATCGCCGTCTAAGCTTCGTGCGACGCGATATAACTAGCTTTAACTGCAACTGTACCGCGTTATCAAGAGCCAAGCAGTAGCGAGCGCCATATCGCGGGACCAACGTCTTGTTCTTCCAAGCAATAACACACACAAAAAAACGATGCTTCACCCCAACGACCTCATTATTATTATCGTCGTAGTGTCTCGAGAACTTCATACAATGTACAACGGCTTCATCTACCATCGGCAACTTTTTCGAGCTGTAATTCGGGTTAGCGCTATATGAAAGCTTGTGAGCTGATGTGTGATTTAGACATATATCGTAACTTCAAGCAAAGTTCTAATCACTTAACACTTTTATAGTCTTTGGCAAGCGCTCGAAGTGCCATGGGCTGGGTGAGACCACCACAGCAAGATCATCATAGAAAGTGCTTACTCCGGATTCGCACTCTCAATTTCAGATCTTGCAGTAGGAAATTATCCATTTGAGAGCGACTGCAATTGAATAAAATAGTTTTTCCTGATAACCTGAGCTTTCATGAAGTTCTGGTCATAAAAGAATGTAACAAAGCAAGAGTGCCTGCTTCTGGCAAACACGCTTCATCAAGTAGTAAGTTTGTTTGTGATATTGAGGTCCTTGCGAAAGGAAAAAGCATTGTGACCTAGCTAAATCTGACGTCTTTTTTTGCTAACCTCTGCATTGTCCTCGAAAGTTTAGTCTTTCTAAAACATCACCAATCCTTAGGCTGAGCATCATTGCATTATATTAGAAGGATCGTTTCCATAGCTATGTGTTTGCTAAGCTATTAAGGTAAGATATTTTAAGTAGGAACGAAGACGCAAAGGTATGTGACCGAATTTACACCACAGTTGTTTTCTTTTTGCCATTCGAAAGATTCATTACATGGAAAAGTGGAAAGTTGGATCTTTCGAAAGAAATGACAATAGGTGAAGCAGGACACTAGCGACAACCCCTGTTCAAGGATTTTTCATCTCTTCAAACTTCCATCTTGTGCTAACCTTCTTCCTAACTGTGAGCTGTAATTCCATAGATGAAATACACAGCGCTTTGCTGATTACTATAGTATGTGACATCTGACAACTTCTTGCTTCTCTACTGTTCTGAACTTTCTCGCTTCGTATCTTCCGAGCTCATTTAGGAATATTGAACACTCGGCAGTTCCACTTTATATGCGTAGAGACGTTCATGCAGTGAATCTTACAGCTTGGAGAATGTGATTTCGAAGGCGGGAATTCTTACGGTGAGGCAGCTCTATTCCATCTGCTTTAGTCGCTGTATCGGAAAATACAATACAGCACAGTAAATTATGGTTGCTAAGCAATGAATGACTGCTCAATATTCTTTTTTCTTGAAAGCTTTCCGCGAGCCGCTCCATTCATAGTTCTTCGAGCCAGTTCTTATAACAAAGAGGGATTCTCCTAAGATCCTTTCCTAATGCACTCAGAGCACGATGAGTGGTCTTGCCAATATGGAGGGGCTTGCGAATCGAGTTCCTCGGGCAACGTCACCGATGTCCTCGACTCGGGAGCTGAGATCCCAAGTGCTTTCTGGTTTTGTTTTGTTTCTCCTTTTATCTTTGCACGTCAGTACTCTACTCGGCTGTCTTCACAAAAAATGTCCTAGAAGTTTATTGGTTTATTTATTCCATCCTGCTAAAGCTACACAATGATTAAGAAAGAGACGGGCGTTGGACATACACATGCATATACAAATAGTCGGTTGGTTGTTTTATGCGATTTATGCGAAAGAAACTCAGGCTGTCAGAGACGCTGTAGGGGAGGGCTCTGGATAATTTATACCACCTGAAGTTCTTTAATGTGCACAGAAATCGCACAGTACAGGGGCCTCTAGCAGTTCGCCTCCATGTAATTGCTACTGCCGCGGCCGGTATCGAATCCACATCTTTCGGGTCACGTGCCGAGCACCGCAATCTCTGGGCCATCGCGGCGGCGTACATTGAGCATGAGAGAAAGAGAGAGATGAGAGAAGGAATGGCACCGAGGTCAACCAGGGGCCCGTGTCCTGTTTGCAGCCCTGCACTGAGGGAAAGGGAATGGGGGATAAACGGAAGGGAAGGAGGGAGAACGAAGAGTGGCGCTTCATTCGAGAGTGCGCATCGGATGAAGCGCCACTGCTCCACGATGTCGATTACTGAGCTTGTGGTCTCTCTTGTTGGCGTTGAGCCGGGCATCGCATGTACAGTAAATTTTTTAATAAATACAGGCTTTGTTTCGCATCAAATCATGAATGGTAATCTACCACTATCCCTCAAGAGGAAGGTATATAACAGCTGCATCTTACCGGTACTTACCTACGGAGCAGAAACCTGGAGACTTACAAAGAAAGTTCAACTTAAATTGAGGACGACGCAGCAAGCGATGGAAAGGAAAATGATAGGTGTAACCTTAAGAGACAGGAAGAGAACAGAGTGGGTCAGGGAACAAACGGGGTTAAAGATATCATAGTTGAAATTAAGAAGAAGAAATGGATATGGGCCGGCCACGTAGCACGTCGGCAGGATAACCGGTGGTCATTAAGGGTAACTGACTGGATTCCAAGAGATGGCAAACGCGTGAGGGGGAGACAAAAAATTAGGTGGGTAGATGAGATTAAGAAGTTTGCAGGTATAACGTGGCAGCAGAAAGCACAGGACCGAGTTGATTGGCGGAACATGGGAGAGGCCTTTGCCCTGCAGTGGGCGTAGACAGGCTGATGATGATGATGATGATGAATTGTTTCGCATTATTTTTGCTCACTAATAGATTTTATATCGAAAGAAACAAGATGCCTGTTGTCGACCCGAAGACTAAGTAGCAGTAAGTGCTACACAAGTTTGAACAGTGGTGAGAAGCGTTTATTTGAATTACAACGTAAAGAAACTGAATCATTCCGCCTAATCACCCTCCTTGTGTTCTTACCCATTGCTCACCGAGTACTACCGCTACACAGAAGTCATTCATTGTCTGCAAGGCGCAAGCCAGCACACCAAACGCCCACCACACTTGCTGTATCAAATGGAGAATAGATGTTTTTTAGCGCGAACAAGCACACGTGCTATGTTGGAATTCTTTTTTGCAGGTTGTGGTAGGCTGGTAAGGAAAGTGCATGCGGAAAACAATGCTGTTCAGGTGGCGTCAAACCACGTGACAAATGTTATTGTTTATCCCGGGAGGTTAGTGCCTTTCGCGCAGTCTAGCTCATGAAGCACTCGCGAACACGCTTTCAGCGATCTCATCTGGTTGTACAGATGTTCGTTGTATGCATGCGGTTAAATGTCTTATCCGCTCATTATTTTCTATACGAGTCACAGAGAGAGAGAGAGAAGTTGAGAAAAAGGAGCACACACACAGACACACACACACACACACACACACACACACACACACACACACACACACACACACAATGTCACACTCATTACAGCCACAATATCGCTATTGGTCTATACCTACCGGTGCAAGTCTGTTGTCTTGAAGAATTTTAGAAGTGCCTTCATCGCCTTCATCCGTTATGTCTTCTAAAGGCGGCATCCTAAATTAATTACTGCCGTCATCAATCTGTGGTCAAGGAGAGCTATCCTCAATGCGAGTTATTGTCTCTGCACGTAGCAACGAGGACAGCTCCCTTTCTCTAGTGTAGCGAAGCATACCAGTTTTTCTAGACTGGTTAACAACAGTGCCATTCCTCTCTCTCCTGTTTCTATACGAGTTAAAGAGCTCGACCGAAAACGGATTGTAGAATGTTCACAGAAAACCTAGCTAGGTAAGGGAATGTGCTCCACTGAATCGACGCCCCTAAACCACAGTATAAAAGCCCCTCTTCTTCAAATCCCATGTCCCCAATTTCTGCATATACATCTCTTTTTCTGTG
Organism: Rhipicephalus sanguineus; assembly: GCF_013339695.2. NCBI lineage: Eukaryota > Metazoa > Arthropoda > Arachnida > Ixodida > Ixodidae > Rhipicephalus > Rhipicephalus sanguineus. The sequence continues at coordinate 98,954,637 of NC_051180.1, read as the reverse complement.
CATGCCATTCACTAGAATTGCGACGACAATTTCATAACACGTCGCACATCATTTGGTAAGTGAAATTGGAAAGCGCGTTTTAGGGTTGTCGTCCGCGAGTTTGTTTCGTTGAACGCCATTTTCGTCTTGTAAATGTTGTTCGGGAGACAGCGGATATGTGATGAAATGGTGTTTCCAACGTCCTGCATGTTTAGGGTTTGCGTCGCGTTGCGTAGGATTCACCGTCGTCTCCTTCGGCTGAAGGCTTCAACGAGTAGTGACATTGTAAGGTCTCTATATTCACCGACAAGGTGGTCAGCTGTATGTACGCTTTAAAGTACGCATAAGTGACGTTGACTATTGTCTACGATTCCTAACTACCATATATTTACGGCTTACTGATAATTACGTGTTTAGATGTCGTTTTTAAAGTGCCGAGCATTTCCGTCCGCCCATCCATCCATCCATCCATCCATCCATCCATCCATCCATCCATCCATCCATCCATCCATCCATCCATCCATCCATCCATCCATCCATCCGTCCGTCCATTCATTCATTCATTCATTCATTCATTCATTCATTCATTCATTCATTCATTCATCTATCCATCCATGCAGCTAGCTAGACGCCCACGCCTAGATGCTTTCCTTGGCATATCCCAAAATGGGCGCAAGAGGACAGGACGTATGACGAACAGCTGAACATGTCATGACATGAATAATTTGATATGTCGTTCGCGTACGTCGTGAAACTATTTCTTTTATTCACGTGTGGCACATACCCGCATAGCATGGCCCGCGGAATGCGGGTATGTGCCACATGTGATTCACAGCCTATATCAACCAATGTAACGCGATAGCGTTAAGTAGCCCATGTCTCAGAAAATCAGGTACCGGTGTTTGTGGGGAAGCCACAATTCAATTAAATTAAAATGTAAATTTAAATAAAAGGCAAGTCTATATTAAGCGCTTCCGTGTAACTCCGTAGGTATCTGACTTCATATCCGGAAGGAATACTTCAACTAATCAAATAAGATTTCATTTTGAGAAGGAGCAAATGCGACGTGTAATTCAATCACTTCTAGGAGCACATCAAGTGAAAATAAAGTGAACACGCAATTCAAGACAATTTAATGAAGGAATTGCCTCGTACGTTTGGCACAACCGTATTTGCGCAGCTCCCAGGCCACCGCAGCAAAGATTACGTTGGATTACTCTGTCACAACGCTCGTTCCCGCCAGCGTTTTCCAATCAAGCCGTTGTTTCGATGTGCAAAGACACGGGAAGCGAGGACGAGAGTCATATTGGGACTCAAGCTCAGCTTCATCTCAGTAGACCTTACTGAAAGACGAATGAAGCCTCGAAAGTGCCGCATGTTCCCTTCCTTCGCTTCCACCCGATGACGTCTTTTTCTCTTCGGAGACCAACGCTGTGGTATAGGCAACCTCGCGAATAACTCGTCAAACCTGGGACACGACCAACAGGTACTACAACTTTTTGATCTAGCACTCCTTTGTATCCAGGAGCATGTGACTGCGTGAGTCCGCCATAAGTGCACTTCTTACAGTGTTACTCGCACGTTTGTGGGTGCACGATTATTTCGGGAACGTTAGCGAGATTGTCCTCTTTTTTGAGTAGAAAGAGCCACCAACCATCACGACGAGTAGGTTTAGTTGTCGTCAAAGTATACAGTGGTATGTTGACAGCTCTGTTTTCGTGTCATTTGCCTCCTGTCATTCCGCTGCTCCGTGTCATTCCACTGGTCTTTTTTTGGAAGAGACGTACCCTGCAGAAGACACCAATGGCGTTGCTATACTTCATTATTTATTTATTTCACATGCGCGAAAAAAACGGTCCATTCCGCGCTGAGATGGGCAGGCGGATTTTCTTTTCATGCAGTCGTCGCGCAATTTGCAGCTCCTCTCACATAATAAAAAAATATAAGTATAATAAGAATATAACAATTGCCAATAATAGATAAAGCTGGATGCAACACAAACCCTTTCTAACTTCTTTTCATCACAAGAAGATGAAGCCTGTTTGGGAGGTTGTGACCATGGACATAGTTTATTGCCGGCAAAATGAAGGGACATAATTAGAACCTTTCTAACAAGGAAAAGAGAGCTGGGCACTTCCTGGAAATTAAAAAAAAATATTTTGAGGGCTTTTCTACAGAGAATTCGATGTTTAGTAAGATTATTTCGATGTCCCAAGTGGCTGAAAAAAAAAACTGTGCCCAATTACATATCTATTCTGATCTTTTTTATGTCGGGTAGAGATGTTAGTACAGTTTACCAACGCAGGAGAAACCTTTGATTTTCTTTCAAGACGTTTTCCTTCGAGTTTTGTTACGTTGTAATAAATTCAAATTCTCTCTGATGTGCTTACAGTGACGCGTGGATATGGAGGCCACAAATCTGATGGGACAATGTAGCGCTCAAAATATGATTCCCGCATTGTTCATTTTGCACTCAAGCTCTTAATTGATTTTGAAAATATTAAACTAGGATATTGATATAACCACGAAATGGTGTGCTGTGTGACAAATGTCCTAGAATGTGCAAAAAAAAGAGAAAAACGCTGTTCTTTGCCAAAACTGACACACGCAGCGATCTTTACCACACGCAACGATTGTTTTAAAGGCAACAGAGTACGAGAACCAGGGTCATTACAAATTTAAATAAATGAAGTCAGCACGTTTGCAATACTCTTTGCAAATCCCACAAGGCACAGATTCATCCGTCGCAATATCCAACATGCTTCCACCAAAACCGAGTTTAAGTGTTTTCTCTGTGTTTATTTGCTCGTTAATATGCATGCTGCTTGGTATCGGGACATGAGTTTCGTTCAGCAAGCACACAGCATCGAGAGGAAAGCATTTGATTTATTGACGTCATAAGGACTTAAGGATTTACGGAAATCGCATTTGCCTCACTCAAACTCTGAAGAAAGAAATATACATCTTTATTTTTACATGGCATCAAAAATAACTTGGCTTCATTACAATGACTTACCAATGGAAGCGGAAACTCGTCCGCAAGAGATCGCAGAAAGAGCACAGCCACCACGTAAGCAAATTAAGCGATCAGAAAGAGTGCTGTTAGGCGTTCGTTTGATCGTCTGCTTACTTCTCTTTTTCAGCCGGCAGCAAATTAATAGAATTACCTGCCCAGCGGCCTCATTGGCTTAATTAGTCAAAAGACATCTCCCTACGCCTCTTTTGAATTATGCTAATGACATCAGTGAAATTACGTAATTTGCAACAATTCCTTTTCTTTTTTGTATTGGTTCTGGATAATGTACTAATCTGAATGAAGTTATTTCATTTCGCGTGTCGGCTTTGGTCCGAGTTCCACTCCGCCTACATTATCACAAATATTAAGGCGAAAGCCTTAGATGCCTCATAAAGCGCGAGATGTTAGCGTCAGCGTCGGCGACGTTAACAAGAACGACGCAAGTAGTCATCACCTTGTGACGACGTCGCAGGTCGCCAAAATTTGCAAAGTCGTAATGACGCAATCGTGACGGCAATCACTGGGCGTTACAAGATGACTTCACCAATTTACATCGTAGCTTGGTCAAAGGTGTGCCGATCACGGAGGCACTTCCAAACCACGTGAAATGCAGAACGCTTTCATTTCCTCCGATCTCGGAGGCAACCACGTTGGGTGCTGAAAGCTTTCGGGCAGAATCAATGCATCGACTGTGAAGAAAAAGAAGATGGCTTTCGCCTTCCAGCCGTCTTAGGTGAGTGCTTAAAGGACCATGTGAATTTTGAGCGGTCGTGAGTGATGCAGAAAGAGTAGTAAATAAAATCAAGCCACAGATATATTCACGCCGCACTTGATATTATATAAAGCCCCGCTTAATGCATAAATGTCTTCTCAAACACTATACGTATATTGTGATCAATGCCACTTCCGCGGTTCTCTAAAAGTTCCGTAGTATTTTCAATAAAAACATGCATCAAGCACATTTAAAAGAACTTATTATTATCCTCTTGCTTGGCACGACGCCTAAAGCAGCGACAAAAGAGACTTTAAAAGTGAGTCCCAACTTTTTTATGACTAGCACGTGATTAAAAAAACATCAGATCAAACATGCCCGCATTGATCTAGTACAAACAGTCGCTGGCCTGCAGGGAGCTTTGTGCTAATTAGAACGACAAAAAAAAGCTATGTTGAGCTCATGCTTCGCATGAACTCCTTGCTCAACAGAAACGCGCACGTTGCAAAACGGAAAACTGACGAAAAAATAAAAGAAGACCCAAGAAGGTGCAAGCATCGCGTTCCTCAACAATAGGCGAGGAAAATCTTGCGATGGTTCGCAGTAGTTGCGCTTAATTCTGTTTTAATATCTGCACAAAAGATTGAAAGGGTAGAGAAGCGCGGATCGGTTTCGGTGGTTAAGAAGAATGTGCAGTTCTTTTCACCGTCATCCAGATAGGGTTGTTTTTTATTTTTGTTCCAATTTCAATATTATTTCAAAGGTTCACTTTTTAAAAAAGGCGAACTCAGCGAAGGAACAAACAAAGAGGTACTGGAGCAAACCCAAGAATAGGCGTGACAAAAGCGATTGTTTCGCGCTGCACATTCGTTACTTAGCGTTTTGAGGAAGCATGTTCCGCCTATGCAGCAAATCCTTGCTTTTGCCTTATTCGCGGTTTCAAGCGAAGAGCGTCATTTGCCAAATAACAGTTACACGTCAAGTGAGGCTCCCACTTGCATGCCTAGGCCTTAGCGGTGTTTTTGGTCTTGCGCACGAGAACGTATAGCAAAGGTAACTGCAAGTTAGTTCATTTATAAAAACTCCATACTTATGTTGTATTCGCTGCATCCACCTCTCTGAGCACATATCTTCAACAGCGACACTACCTCCGCTACGCTTCAGTATTAATTTACTTCTATTGTTTTTTTTTTTTTTTTATTCATTGAGCAAGGTCAACGAAGGAAGCTTTAGAGCCGCAAATTGTCTTCATCACGGCATTATTCGAGTGGCCGCACAGGCATGAGCACTGCCTCTTTATTTGAGTATATTACCAGACTCAGTATGCCAAATATTTCCTTTCAGTTTGAGGCTATTTTTTATTTATTGCAATAAGAAATAGGTGAAGGAGTTGTCGTCGCCATTTCTTGGCGAGGGCTACCCGTTTCAACTTGGTTGCGGCCCTTCTAGTTTACCTGGTATTTCCTGTAAAATTGTAACACCTGCGGCGAAATTTATCGCAGTTGTGTTCTTTAAAATAACTCATGCTTCGACCTTATTTTACCTTTAGAAATATTGTTATCCTTTAGTTGAATCCTTCTCATGTTTAGCCGGTATCCATTAATTATAGTACTGCGATCATTGCGCTTCGCACATTGGATGACCTATTTTAATATTTTACACCTGGGTAATGAGTATCTTTTCTCACTGCTCGTTTCGAAGCTTTGAAGTTTCAATTCTGGCGCTAAGCTTTTCCTGCCAGCGGAACTGCACGTTACACGTTGACGCACTGCGAAACATCTAACTCCGTGTGCGAACCATCTTTCACTTGTTGGAAAACGTGGACGGGGAAAAAACACTCAACGATGCAGCGACAAAAAACAAAAAGCAAAGCACTGTTTCCCGCCTATATATTTCGTCCTCCTTCTTCAATTCTTAATGATCCTTGAACTTTTTATCGTGCAGATATTATTTTCTAAAGACAGGTGCCACTTGCCTACCTCGATGACACTTTCCCAAGAACTTCGCCTATATATAAAAGATCTAAGAACTAGAACGGGCAAGTCTTTACAGATTGAGCCCGGATGTATTCCGAGACTCCTTCGTCGAACGCCATCTCACTTCATTAACACCTACAGATGGATTTCTTCCCGGTTTCTTTTAGCAATTGTTTTATTGCAGCTTTATTGGGCAGTCACTCATGTTAGACGAATGGTTCGTTGGAGTGAGCAATGATTTTTTATAGCTGGCTCGCTGCGCTGCATTCACTGAAGTGCGCACAAAGGTACTTAGGTTATAATTTATTAAGCTTTCTTCGCTTTAACAAGGCACACAATTCATTTCACTCAATTAAAAAAGAATTTACGAGGAAATAATGAACAAATCCGCTTCCTCGAATCACTCAGAAGTAAACATCCTCGACGCATTTTATGTGCTCATTAGTTTATAAACTCTTTATCGTACGACTTCATAGAGCGCACTCAAAGAAACTAGAGGAGTTTCCCAACTGTTCGTTTTAATTATTACTTAGGAGTGCCTCTAAATTCTTGAATAAGATCTGTCTACGTTCTGCCACTTTCGCTATACGCAAAGCTTTAAATACATTCCTGTGAGCACATAAGAAGCCGCCTTTCCCCATCGTAAGACATAGTTCACCGGCAGATATATATAGGTTTTGCTGTTCCGAGAGCTTGCTTTCTAATAATAGCGATAATACTAGCATCAGTTCTCGAGTTGTGGGCACATAACTGATATTAGCAAAAAAAAAATCACGACAATTTTTTAGTACACTGCATAGCCTTAAACGCGCTTCTTTCTTCCGTATAGTAAGTGATTTCGCGCAATACCGGAGAAAATGAAAGTGATTTTATAGTTTTATGTTTTTTAGTACAGGGGTACAGAGCAATGATCTGTAAGCAGAACATCCACGTCGCGAATTCCGTCCTCCTACGAGACAATCAGTGCGCAGATACGTTTCTATAAATGTTTATTTTTTTCTTGCCATCCGATACAAGCCAGGAGATTTTAATTGAAAACAGACATTTCCACTGAAATCTCCGTTCATCCCCACTCTGCCAGTCCGCGGATGGTCTCAGTTCTTATGGTAAGACAAGCACCTAAATGCACTGTGATGTAAGTATGCGATCGCTCGACACACGTGGTTTTCAGGTGCAAGGACCACTTCGGCACAGTTAGAAGTTACATGCTTTATGATTTGTGTTGCTTTGGTAATTTCGAATTTTCAGAAGCCTTATCCGGATAAAAAATTCCATGTCTTGAGCCACCGCACTGTGTTGTCAAGCTACTGAAAGTGCGTCGAAATGCGCAGATATTTCACAGGCGAAATTGCATGCAGGCACTGGCTCGCACATCGCTCTATACGCGTGGGAAGGTAGAAAGCAGATGGCGTCGGGTTGCCGACGCGATACAAGTCCCTAAATTTTTAACAGTAGGAATCGGCACAATTGAAACCAGGAAGCAACCGAAGAAACGGCCCATCCATTGTACGCTGGTGTAGCCACTTTCATTTACACCGCTGTCTTCACTTGCGTTATGTGACCAGATCCTGTAGGTAATTAGAGGGTGTATGAGCGTACCGGTAAAATATAAATGTTCAGTATTTTCTGAGTTTCCCACTCTTTTGAATGATATTGCGCCGACAAAGACCTCTGAGTATAACACACGGAAACTCAGTGAGGAAATGGTAATCGAAGAAAGGCACCTCCTTTATAGCACGCGTCTGACGTTGAGCAATTAGGTAGATGTGCAAAAATAATTAGTAGGCTCTGTGGTTGGTTTTGTTTCTTTTTTTCGGGCGGTGTTGTACGCGACAAACCAGGCGCCGGCCAGTGTACACAAATGCGACCCTCGAAGGGGCACCGGTCACGCGCGTATCTGTACGCGTCGTTTTCCAACAACTGACGCTCTCTCGATCGTGGACTTATCGGCGATTAGCCATTTCTGGTAAGGCGATCTGATTGTTTATCGAGGTGACTTGTCACTTCACGTTGCCTCATTTCGTTTCCGCCTGGATATGAACACATGACCGTCGTTGTTGCCTGTAGCAACTGAAGTCTTGCACTGCTAAAGCACGTGGGAGAAGGTCCGATTCCCGGCATGGAGGAAGGAAAAATTTAGGAGGGAGGGTTGAGCAAAAAGAAAGGAAGAAAGAGAGAAAGAATGAAAGAAGCACGTCAGGCACGCCCACGCCAAGGTAATGCCCCCATTTTGCCGATAGAATAAAGGCTCCTTAATTTTTTAATTTTTTTGAAGCAGGCACTAACAAACTTAAATTACGATAAACTATTGAATACAGCTCATTGTTCCATCATATCTATATTTAAGTTATTTGCCCATTGTTAAAAGACATCATGTTAAGCGCATTGAAATTTCGCAAGTTGCGCCCCTTTTTTTCAGTCTGTCAATCCAGCGTGCCATGCCCTGCCTGTCAGAAACTTTCACCCTCCGATGGTGCATTCCAGAGGGATGTCAAAGCTGTCACTCGTCACCCTTTTTACGGGGACGCGGACGATGATAGTGGGTCACCAGTACCGCGTGGCGCCGTCCTGCCGCCTATATTCTTCCTGCCAGCCCGTCAAGCGATTTGGTCAAAATATAGCAATTCCAAACACAAAACGAGCAATAGCCGGGTCTCTCTCTCTCTCTCTCTTTTCCACAGGCTTTTCACCAAATTTTACCCTCCTGAGATGGCACAAGACAGCTCCGGGACATAGTCGCTTTTTCAGTGCACTTTTCTTGCTCTCTGGAACGCTGCTAAAAATTATTAGTGGCTCGCGCAACGAGTGACAAACTTGTTTCTCTTCCAAGCGCTGCCGGTCGAGCACTTACTTCCGGTTTTCCGAATATTTAGAAAACGGGTTCTATAAAATAAAAGTTGCACGAAATTGATGGTTCTGGTTTACGTACAGAGTTACGCTGAATACTTATGATATCGGAGCATAAGTTAAGATAAGGACTAAGTAACTGTCAGGATATTTCATGATAATTAATTGAATAATTTCATTGAATGAGCAGGCGCTTTTTTTGTGAGCGGCTGGGATCCTTGCGGCACCTGGCGAAGCAGATCTCAACCACGTGCTTCTTTCTGCGCGGCCTCTGAGATCAGCTTCGGCAGCGCGCGAAACACAATGAAACCAAGAAATGCGCACAGATAACGAAGGCCGACGTGCGAGTGCCGCTATCAGGCACACAGGTGAAAGTGTACATGTTTGTATTGTTTAATTGCCGCTGTATAATATTCAAGATTTACGCGTGTGCGTTTGAGTAGCCGTCTATGTTTCATACGGCAAAAACTGCTCTTCAAGGCATAGAAAGAGATTAAAAAGTAACGTTGTGAGTCTTCAGCACGTACTTTCATGCCATTTCGTGTCACGCAAAACGGTCTTGATAATCACTTTTCGACAAAGGAAGACAAAGCGTCCTATATCACATCAGTGTTTATTATCTCAAAAGGTGGCTGACAAGAATACTATTAAAACACTTTCGTAGCTTCTCAGGCACTTCACATCATAACAGGGTGAATATAGCGCTCAAAGGGTTCCGAGCTAATGAGACTAATTGAAACCAACGCGCGAAAATGTGTGAAGAGTCTTAAGAAGATTAAATCTGCACTGCTCACGATTTTTCCGAAATTTTGAATATTTCGAATATAAAAAATACCCGAAGGAAAGCCACCCGGTGGAAACCGTCTGTTTAGTTTCATTTATTGCAGTTAACCAATTCCTTTTTAAATCATCGGTTCTCTTCGCGTGAAACGCCCTGTCTACTTATAACGTGTTAAAAGCCTCACTGACGCGCTGGCAACCATGTCGTGCAAACTTTCATTGAAGCTTACAAAATATGCGGATCCTACGCACATGCGCTAATCCGTTTGAGCGGAGCTTTTTAATTGCGTTTGATAAAGAAACATTATTTCGCGCAGTCACCGTTTCGAAATATAAAGGACATCAACCGTGACAGACATTTGCACGTGCGATACAGTAACAAACCAAAGCGATAAAACCCATAAAGAGGCATAAACGAAAACACCAACAACGACACTCAGGTAACGCGTAATAAAAAGTGAAAAGAAAGGCCGAAGAAAAATTATCTTTGAAATAAACTGGACTCTGACATTCTGCGCTACATTATTTACTTTCCGATCACTCGGCAACAAAACACCTTCAGGGAGTGGCACTGTGACTCGAGCCTGGCAGGCTCGAGTCACAGTGCTAAATAAACGGCAAGTCTCGGCCTGCCACTGTTTCTGGCACCTTAACGGCTGGGCTCGTTAGGAGTGGCCAGCGGACTTCATTGATGGCACTCTGGAGAAAAGTCTCGGCCCATTTGGAAGCAGTATGTTGCTTTCTTATGCCAGCATACCATCCATCTTTTAAAGGGTGTGTTTTGTACTTATATGTCTTGTGCTGACGCGTTTAAAGGGTACGTTTTGGGGCTTACACGCCTTCGCTTCCTGTTCGCTTCCTGAAGTCTCCCGAGGCGTTCATCGTCGTGTCGTTTCTGTTTGCATGTTTTATTATATTTATCTTTCTACAATGTTCCTTAATCCTGACGGGACTCGTACATTTTTATAAACACTGTTTTCTCGCTTCTCCCTCTTACACCTTCGCAATTCGAGGGCTTTCAGTTTATCGACGCTGCAAACGTCCTCGGGGTCACGTATATTGTACCGCATTCGCGACAGATTTCTGGCAGCATTCTCTCTGAGACGCTGTTAGCTGCGTCCTGCGAAACAATAGTTTCTTTTTTTTTCTGAGCTGGTTAGCGACCCTTTAGAAGAGCCCGTGCTGACTCTGAAATATCGTGTTTTGTTCGTAGCCGCGTCCTGCGAAGCATTAGATTAGAAAAAAAAAACGCTAAACGGCCCTTGAGAAGAAGCCGCGGTGAAAACAACTCATGTTTTGTTCCTTCCAGGGCCCAGGAGCAAAACATCGGCTAAGAGTGCGCCGGTGAAGATGGTAAAACATACATAGGAAGGTGATCTGCTTCTGTGATCTCCTTTTAACCTAGGCGTTTAGGTAATGGCTTAAGCTACCAATAAATGCCCAAAGGGGCGAGTTGGCGGTGGCCATCATCCTCGCTGGCGGGATACTCGTGCAAAGTAATGAGTATCGTGCAAAGTAACGTGCGCCGGTCACATGCGTATTTGCATGCGCCGATTTCGAATAATTAACGCTCTTTCGATTGCGGGCTTCTCAGCGATCAGCCGTTTCTTATATAGCAATGTAATCTTTTATCGAAGTGATTTGTCATTTCACATTGCCACATTTTATTGTTGTCTGGATATGAAGGCATGGCCGTCATTGTTGTCTGCAGAAACTGGAGTGTTGCGCTGCTAAGCCCCTGGATGAAGGTACAATTCCCGGCATGGAGGAAGACAGAGAGGTTACGGGGATGCATTGAGCCTTTCGACAGAAATAAGTAAGTAAATAGATAAATAAATAAATAAGGAAAAAGAAAGAAATAAGTACGTCATTGCACACACTCACGAAGCTTTGCTTGCTCCCATTTTCCCGACAGGGCAAGGGTTCCTGAAGTTTTTTGGTGCATCATTTGACATAATCTGCAGCCCCAAGCTTCAGTAGAGCAATTCGAAAGAAACCACTTGAAGTTTCTTTTGACGCAGCTTTCTTCAGAACATCCCAATCTATCCAAAAAGATACAGACACAGTTAAATCGCCTTAAAAACGAACACACTATATGCGCGCGTGTGCACGTATGTATGCATCTTTTTTGTGTGAACGTAATAGTGCTTGCAAGATCGCGCACGCGCTAGTGCGTGCACGCGCGAGTGCTAGGTGGTTTTGTGTTTGTTTATAAGTGTGTTCATATTATGGCACTTGATGTTCACAACATCACCTACGAGAAGTGTTTTTTTTTTTCGTTGTGTGACGCGTTAATCAACTGCGTATGAAAAACTCAATAATAGAAGCGCTCAGCTTATGAACAAGTCTTTACGAGGCCAAAAATTTCCACGCAGGCCCAGTTTATGAAAAAGGGCTCCACGAAGCTTGCGACGTGCGTTTAATTCCTCTGCTGCTTTTCAAGTTGAAGCATGTCTGTCCTTCGCTCCACGTAAATTCAACACCCGCCCAACATTACACTACATGAGTTAGCAGAAGGGAACGAGACAATAATGACTTTACTTGGATTAATTACCGAAAGTAATTGCCTTCAGATGGCTTTAATACTAATTGCAGCACTCGGAGGGTACGGCGCTCAGTGTGACTTGAGCACCCCATTTCATTTTATCACCTCTTTCTTATTGCTTTGTTTTGTTTGCTTGGCCGAAACCAAGCTTTTTTAAAGCAAAACAAACAATGAAGAAAAATCTCGCATGCGGAAATTTTCTTTGCGAAGCTGTCACTTGCTCTGCGTGACAGGAGGAAAAACTCATTAGGCGCGGTGTTCTCTGCTCGCTCCTCGAGTAGCGCTCTCCAAATCAGGAAGTTTCGAAACTGCACGGGCAAAGAGAATGGTATGGGCTCTGCGATTTCGCTCGGCTGCCGTGTTGACTCACCGGCGGATCAGGGCTTGAGCTCGGTAAATGAAAACGCGATGCGTCTCGTTTGAGGCGTGTTCGTTACGCCTTTGCTGCACTGCACAGTGCCTGTCGGTTCAATCCCGACAACCCGCGAATAGAGTGTTCTCGAAAGGGGAGATCTGTGTTCTGTTTATACGATCTTATACTGTGACACGAGTTTCGTTGCAGACAGACTTTGTGTCAGCCGACTGATGGCTCTCTGCGTTGAGATGTGACGCGCGCTGTTGAGCGAAATGGCTGCATACGGTGAAAAACTGCGAATCGGAAATATCGCGCGCCTCCCTTTATGCGAAGTCTGTCAGAGTTCTCGAGAGCCTTCGCAACATTAGCGTTTTATTTTAATCAGAAAAGCAAACAATTTTTTTTTCGCAGCATTGCCTGACGTTAAGCCCATTCAGTAGCATTTTAATGCGCACGGGCGTCTTTATGTCCAATTGAAAACAAGTGTCTAAACTACTGCTAGTTAATGCCATACGCATTTTAATATATATCAAGCCTTTTCCTATTTGTCTGCCTCACTACCTCTTCTGTAACCATGTTCCCGTGAACTCTGGTCAGTCGTTGCCTAGCAACGGAGTATCGGGCTCCAATAATTAACCAGGATAGAAAGAAACTGCGTATCAGCCATCAGGCCACTCAGCCAACCCCTTCACGCCAACGTGTACCGCTTAATATAGGCTACTTGCTATGTGCAGCTGCATGTGCAGCTTGGCTCTGTGAATAAACAAAAACACTATCAAACATTCTTCCAGCGAACTTAGTTTAAAATGTGCCCTAGGCCAAATGACTGATAGCAATCTCGGATGGAAAAATTTCTTTCGTCTCCAGCGGATGTAATTTTGACTTCTCCGAGCTGGCGACGTATATAAGCCCCCGTCGTACAACTGTACTCACTTTTTTTTTTCCGGCCACTCTTCGGTAAAGTTAGTGTCTGAGTCAATATTTCCGGGTTTAAAAAGTCATTAGAACTTCGCACCGCAACCAGCCGTAGGTTTGAAAATCTTTTTTCTTCACAGTGAGCACTAGCGGTTCCCAAAAGCGTAAGTCATCGAGTGAACACTTCGAAATAAGTGCTTCTACATAAAAACCTTACATTCGTAAGTCTATGACTAGGCTTGACGTAAAATGGTGCATGAAAGCTCAAGACCCTCGACGGCACACAGCGTGTTTAGTGTGAAAATCTGGCCTATGCCCATAGAAATGAATTACCTTAGGCCAAATAGTTAAGGAACAGCCCGATAGCGAGAGGGAAATTTTCAAAGTAATGAACTTCTGTCATAACGGATCGATGGACATTTCTTGCGGCAACAGATAGCTTAACAATATCTGAGAATTCATTTGAGCGATAAGTGCACTGACCAGTAGTGAGCTATGGGCTGAAAATTTCGAGATTAAAAATTTTGCTTCAAGTGAGCTCAATGAAAGACGTAATGCAAAACGTTAGACGAAATATTAAGCCGCAGGAAGACGTTAGTATTGGCTAGAAAGAAAAAAAGATGTCGGGCGTAGCTTGCACTAGCGGGCAAGGATCAGTTCCTGGCTAGTCCTGGCCATACGATGTGATGCCAAATAATACGAAGTGATGCGAAGTGATGCCAAGTTCCAGTCGAGTCCAGCACAGTCGCCTCTCGCCGTTTCAGCTGTACTACGTCGTGGACTACATTAAATGAGTCGAGTCCAGCAGTCTCGCTTGCAGAGCACCGCAAGACCCGGCAAGAGGCTTCCTCTTCGGCAGTGCGAAACTTCTTCGGTCTCCCCATGTCTGCGTCTGGCGCCGCGCGCGCCGGCTTTATACAGATCGAAGAAGCGCATGCGCACTTTGCCGTGACGTCACGTCTAGCGGGTCCGAGCGGTTGCGCAGTGTAGACAGGCAGGTTGGTGGCGGAGCAATGTATGGGCTAGCGAAGCAGGCGCACAGCTGTGCAACCGGTTGCTAGGGAACGCGCGGTGCGGAGATTCTTGTTCGCGTTGGACAGATTGCGGCCGGATTAAACAGCTCCGCTGTTAGAAGCAGGTACAGCTGTACAGCTGCCAATATATGGTTAAGAGTAAAAAGCAATAGGCGAGCCAGGCAGCTGATGTTATGCCAAGAGAAGGTTATCAACTGTGCATCAAAACAGCTGACCTGTGCCAAGTGAAGGACAACACATATTTTAGAACGCCAGAAGTTCACTTCCTGTGATGAGACAAGCAATTTGCAGGCCCAGGTTTGGGTCGATAGATTCAAGAAAAGGGCATTGAGGGACCACCGATGTAAGCATTTGTGTTTCTGTGAACGCAATAGAGCGACCAATAAATGAGTGCACTTTCTGAAGAAATTAAAGCGAGGCGAAAGCAAACAAATGGCGGCTAGGCTGAAGTGTGCTTTGTTAGTACGGGTTAAAAAGAGAGCAAGGTCGAAAATACAACTGCATAGGTAGTTTGTTTACTTGATTGGCGCCTTCACTATCCGCCGCGGCTTCGAGAAATCTTGTAACAATAATCGTCGGGTTGTTACGTCCCAACAACAATATTATCGTGAGGGACGCCGTAGTGGAGGGCTGCGGAAATGTTCACCATCTGGTGTTCTTTAACGAGCACCTAAACTTAAATACACGGGCCTCTAGCTTTTTGCCAACATCGAAATGCGGCCGCCGTGGCGGGACTTGAACCCCGCAACTTTCTAGACAGCAGTCGAGCACCCTAACCACTAGACCACAGTGGCGGTTGAATGTCATCACTAAAGTCCGCGGACTATATCAACACCACCCTATTCATGCATTGCACGTCCACAGCGTGTGAGTGCAAGGTTGATAACCAGAGTGAAATTAAAGCCTATTTGTCTCCTGGTGTATGTCATGTTGTGGTTTATCAAGTAGAAAGAAAAATTACACCATTTCCCGCTAAAGGGGACCATGAGGCGATGCGAAGTCGGAGCACTTGCACGATCACGTTCCGTTGGCGTTCTTTGGGCATGCTACCGACCTCGCGTCGTGGAACGCGAAGAGGAACGCTACGCGCGTGTTGTCTTCCCTCTAGCCTGGCCGTTAATTCTCACAGGGCGAGCGGGGAGCGCAGTCGGCACGCGTGCGAGAGGGGAGCGTAGGAGAGGAGAGAGAGGGGGAGGGGACGAGCATGCGCTGGTGCTCATCGCGGCGTTGCGCAGGAGAGAATTTCGGCATGTCTAGCCCGCGTTTCAGAGGAAGAGTGGAGAGGGGAAGGGGAGAGGGGAAGTGGAGAGGGGAGGGGAGAGGAAGGTGGAGAGGGGGAGAGGGGAAAGGGGAGACGGGAAGTAAGGAGAGGGAGGGGAGAGGGTGAGTGAGAAGGTATGCGCATGCGCAGTAAGGGTGGTCACGCCACGCACCACCACCACCACCGGATTGAACCCCGCCATGAGATACTTCGCATCTAAAATTGCCAGCAGTCTGCATTAGGTAGCGCAAAGCTTGGCACAGCGAAGCACGGACCCGTCGCCGCTCGTACTACCCGTTGACCGCCACGTCTAGCTTCGAGATGCGCGGCTTCCTTCTCGGCAGTACGCAGCCAGGGTATGCACGTTAGACCGTCTCCGTCGGTGGGCTTGGCTTAGGTACTGCGCATGCACGGCTTGGCTAGGTTGTGCAGTATCTGGTCGCTAGACGACGCGGTGCTTGCGTCTCCTTTCTTTCTTTTTGTCTCTCCATACTTTATCTCTCTTTCGTCGATGTTCTCTCTGTCCCTCTTTCTTTCTCCTTCTGCATTTCTCTCTCTCTATTTATCTCTTTCTGATTCTTTCTGTGCTACGCTTTACTCTCTCCCCTCCTCCTCACCTTCAAATCTCTCCTCCTCACGATCACTTCCCTTTCCCACCCCCTTGCTACACTATACAATACAAGGCTATGCTATGCTCTGCTACCGTGCCTGGATAGCCGAGTGGTTAGGACGCTCGCCTTCGGATCGAGGGTACGCGGGTTCCAATCCTGCCTCGTGAAGAACTTTTTAGGCAAGAATATTTTTTGTCTCTTTCTTTATATCTTTCTTTCCGCCTCTCTGTTTCTTTCGGACGGACGGCCGAAAAAAACTTTATTAAGAAAAAAAAAACACCTGCAAGGTTGCCGGCCCAGGCTCAGGCCACCCGGGAATTATGTGCGGTGAGGCATAGCCTTTCCACCGCTGCCCGGGCCAGCTGAATTGCCCACAGTTGTTATTGTAGATCTGGGCTAGTCAAAGCGCTTAGCCATCGCTCCTCTCTTTCTTTCTGTCTGTACTCGTCCTTAGATAGCCGCACAGTGGCACATACCCGTTAAGATAATAGTTTTCTGCGATCGACTCACAATGTACGATTTGCTAAACCGTTTGTGGCGGCCGCTACATTAATAATGCAAAGAATGGCGCCCATTCCACCTCATAACTTTACTCTGTCGGACCTTTCACGCCATTTTTTATTGTGCGGGATTATGGCTACGCGTGCTTTTTGACGATAGTGGTGATCGAGTACCCTTGATGGTGTATTCAAAGAGCTGCTTATTTCCCACCTTTATCCCCGGAAAGCCGGATACCAATGGCAGGCTGTTTTGAGAAGCACGTCATCGCTTCATTTTCATTTGTGTATTCGTGGCAGGCATTGTTTTCTTTCGGACTCGACTAACGAATGGCATTTTGAGGGCACTGCGGTGAAACATAGCTCCTCCATAATGTGGAACCCTGCGCACGCCTATGTTTGTTTCCGTACGCAAACTATGAACGCGCGTCCACATTACCACACGCAACCATTCCAATCACTTAGAACAGCCGGCGGCTTACTTGTGCGCCAACATCTTCTCTCATGTCCAACAGCAATCTAATTTTCACACTTTTTCATTGTCTATAAATTGTCTCGATTTTTGTAAATCATTCCCGCACCTAGACAGCAGACCTATCCGGAGCCGCGCATTCTTCGTAAAATTTGGTGGTCGTCTCCGCGATCGTTCTAAACGCATCGCCACAAACGTTAAGAGCGATACGCTTCACTCGGTGCTTCGTACAGTCTTGGTGACCATTCACGTCTATGTATTGCCAACGCACATGTCGTCAGCACTTCTCTAAAGAGCTACGTTCGTCATCATGAAAACTACTCCTTGTCCCTGCGCTCAACAGCCATTCGCCCATCGGAAACACCAGCCTCATCGCTAACGCTGAACTGATGACCGACTTCTTCGGCGGACCAAGAATGCGTTGTTGGCATTGCCGAAGCTCATATCAGCACTTGTCCTCAAAACTCAGGCAAATATTCCGGATCCACCGCGTTGCGATCCTATGGGGCGCTTACATGACCAAGTCCAGAGCACGCGTGCAAGAAAAAAAGAAAAATATACAATGTACAGAAGCGTCCACATCTAAGGAAAAGACGTCATTAGTATTCGAGGCCTCACAGAAGCTGGTGTTTAATGTATAATTTGGAAAATCGTTTTTCTGCTTATTGACACCACAGTTAGATGTCATGCAACGGACATTTCCCCCGTAAAGTATATTAAACCTTCTAAATTCACCAGCTTGAATGTTAATAAAAATTACACCATCTCCCGCTAAAGGGGACCATGAGGCGATGCGAAGCCGGAGCACTTGCACGATCGCGTTCCGTTGGCGTTCGTTGGGCATGCTACCGACCTCGAGTCGTGGAACGCGAAGAGGGACGCTACGCGCGTCGTATCTTCCATCTAGCCTGGCCGTTAATTCTCACAGGGCGAGCGGGGAACGCGGTCGACAGGCGGGCGAGACGGGGGCAGCGTAGGAGAGGAGAGAGAAGGGGAGGGGACGCGCATTCGCTCGAGCTCATCGCGGCGTTGCGCAGGAGAGAATTTCGGCATGTCTAGCCCGCGTTTCAGAGGAAGAGTGGAAAGGGGGAAGGTAGAGGGAAAGTGGAGAGGGAAAGTGGATAGGGGAATGGGAGAGGGGGAGTGGAGACGGAAAGTGGAGAGGGGAAGGGGAGAGGGTATGCGCATGCGCAGTAAGGGTGGTCACGCACACCACCACCACCGGATTGAGCTCGGCCTTAAGCTACTTCGCATCTAATAATAATTACTGGGGTTTTACGTGCCAAAATTGCGATATGATCATCGGGCACGCTTGTTTTATTAGTCAAATAGTGTACTTGCAATATATACCAAAACACTTTGAAGGACAAGAAATTATGACACAACGGCTTACGAGCACAATAGCACAACAGTTCAAAGACTCACCTTGCCCAATCATTGACACCACTGGAGTGAGACTGCAGCCTTGAAAGTATCACTTTGGCAACCTTACACTACCGTGTTTCTTCACTTAGCGTGCAGCATTCACCGTCACGAAAGACGAGGGTACGCCGGCCGTGCGCCAGCGAAGGCACTCTGCAGTCACGGGAGCGGTTATCTACACATTCTGAGAGCTATTTCAGCGTCTCTGAAGTGACGCACCAGTAAAGAACATATAGGCAAATAAATAGCCTACGGAAGGCATGCGCGAAACCGCAGCGGGAAAGTGAGCGATGCCTCGTTGCAACGACAATGCGCCGAACTGAACGCAAGCCCACATACGAGACTGACTGCATACACCCCCCATTTATGGCGCTCGACCAAAGAAGAAATGTTACGCGATCAACAATTTAGGCAATAGCCAGATAAACCATAAAGTAAATTTCCAGATTATTTAGCATATATAAAATTTAGAGTATTGGAAAAAAATTGCATTCAGCTTTGGTTTTCGTTATTTGTCCCCTCCTCACCTAATCGCGCTTCGATCGTATGGCGTGCGTTGATGTCTGCAGCGATAGCTTTTCGACCACTTTTTGATGACCACAATCCACTTATTTTGCTGGGTGCGTTAAATACGACCGAGACTCCGACTCGATCTGCAACCTTTTTTAGTCGATGGAACACACCATAAGTGTATGAGCTGACAAGTTCTTCCGTTCAATGACATCGCGTTCGTCCACAGGCTTTCGCGTGCGAATTTCTTTGATAAGCGCTCCACGCAGACTGAGCAGCATGGGTGTGGGAAATCCCGCCTACGACAATATAACAGCCTGCGCAGAAACATTAGCGCCCATTGATGCAAGCAAGAGCGGCTGAGGGCATTCCTGAGCGCTGCTGTAGCAGTACACCTTTCGACAACCTTTGAATGGGCTGATGTAAACGGCAATCAATTATTTTCTGAGCGGAGCGAGTACTTCCAGCAGACGTGTCCGGGACGCAGGGTCAGCTCTAGCTAGAGGAAGCTGAGGCGGTCATCGGTGGGTTCTTCAGCTGTCAATGCGAATCCCATAAAGGTTGTTTCAAGAGACTTCAGGATGCACTGCACTTGTTCTCGTCTGTCGGAAGACGCGGAGCTCTCGAAGATAATCAAAAAGTCATCCACAAAGCGAAAGACCCGCAGAGCCTTTTGACCTAATTATGCTTCTTGGCCTCCACTGCTTATGGCGGGCGAGAATGGCCGGATTTCACTGCGACCCTGACAGGCGACCTGCACGTGTGCTTTTTCGCGAGAGCATTGTTCAATACATAGATGTGCTCCAACAACAGGACTTTGTTCCTGACTGACTGGCCAGGGTTGAACCTCTGGCATACCTTAAGGAATTTTAAAGAAAGCCAGTCCAGAGCCATGCCGGTGCTCGAATCTGCTTTGGAAAGATACCCTATATAGGCTTCACACATTAACATACGTAATGTAGTGTGGTAGATGAGTAAAATAACAACCAGGCGTCACACAACGCGAATTCTGTAAGTAGGCTTCACATATTGCGAGTTGCGCAACGAGTGGGTTGGTGAATGCTTCCAACCCATTACAAAGGTCTCTGCCATAATTCTTCATTGTCATCAGCCACAGCATCTACAAAGTTCACATAATGTCTTACAGGTATTTAGCGGGTACCACGGTTCTCTGCAGAATGACGAAAAATTGCATAGCGGCTGTTTCCCTACTTCACAAAAATTATGATGATTTATAGCGTAATGGGTTCCTCGCAAGTGCACTTCTATTGGTTGCCAAAGAAGACCATAAAACTCCCACGATTCATTTCCTCGGGGTCTCAATAAAGTTAAGTCCCCCTCTCGCTCTCTCTTTCTCACGTTAACGCATGTTATAGAGCGTGGTGGGAGAGATAAATAACGACCGGGCGTCACACAATGCGAATTCCATAACTAGTGGGTCGTTTAAAGCTTCCAACCCATTACAAAGAGCTCAGCCATAATTCATCGTCATCAACCGTCGCATCAAGGAAGTGCACATCATGCCTTACAGATGGTACCTCGCTTCTCCGCAGAATGACGAATAATGTCGTGGTGGGTGCTTCGTAACTTCACAAAAATTATGATTTGTGGCGTAGTGGGTACGTTGCTAGTGTACTTCTATTAGTAGCCACAAGAGAGATTAAAACGGGCTCTAGAAGTGCCGCTCTTCCAGCTTTCGCTATGACTGTGCTGCGCTTTCCGCACAGGCCTGGCTTTTTTTTGTTTGTTTTTGCGAGTGTATATATTCCCGCTACAAGGAAATAAGCTCGGTTTTGTTAGTCAGCGCTTGGTCTGTCGCTTCTTCATGTCTCCCGTCTTAACGCTGTTTGCATAGGCCATATGTACCAACAAGCCCGCATTAATATTCTATATCTGCTAGCCACAGTCTCACTCTCTAATTTTTTAAAGTGCGAAGCATATCTTAGCGAACCCAAGGCACTTTGAGCATTTCTATCTATCTATCTATCTATCTATCTATCTATCTATCTATCTATCTATCTATCTATCTATCTATCTATCTATCTATCTATCTATCTATCTATCTATCTATCTATCTATCTATCTATCTATCTATCTATCTATCTATCTATCTATCTATCTACGTCTCGGTGCTCTCCTAATTGCCTACTTAGCTTGGAGTAGACCAAAATAATTTCATGCGAGAGTAAGATGGCTTGACGTATATGACTGTCTATTCATGATATGAATAAGGTGAAAATCCTGTCGCGTGCGTCGTCAAACCCTTTCCTCTAGGCACGTGTAGCACATACCCGTATACCACGGGCCACGGTAAACGGGTATGTGCCAGAGGTGATCGACAGTTTATATCTTCCCAGGAACGGCGAGAACAGACATTGATAACTTAAATGCGAGAACGTTAAGAACAACCGACATCGGCAGCGTTGACCCGACGAACGCAAATAATAAAAATAACGATCCCAGCAGGAATCGAACCCAAGCATTCTGCGTGGCAGTCAGGTATCCTACCCCAGCGCTACGCCACGTACGTAGACTGCTTCGGAAAAAGGGCCTATGCAGGCGCACTATCGGTGCAGCGTCAATTGTGGTTGCAGAGCTGGCTATCTAATTTATGACAAAGGCATAAACATTACAAATGTACTGCTATGATACAGGCGTCATGCCGGGTTAACGTCAGTTGTGGTTCCAGTGTTGGCCCTGATTTAATAGAAGTATAATGAACATTACATTTGTATTCCTATGATTCAGCAAGCTATATGCAAGCGTTTCACGACGCCGGAAGAATACGCTAACGAAAGTTACGTATGATATTCACATCGTCACACCGTAAAGTGCAGTTCATTTTGTTAATACTCATGTCTGTGCTCTAAAGTGGGTGCTAACGTTACGCGGACGATTTAAACGCCAGTGCAGTCGACGTGCCTTGTAAGGTCACGATGTTCACAGTACTACTACGCTTACAAACACACGTCGATGCACCTCGTAAAGCTTGGCTCAAAGCAAAAAATATACAGCATAGACAACTACTCGCTGATTACTTCGCATGAAACAGATTCCCATGAGGCGTGCGATCTTCAGAATTTCTTTATTTGCCCATTTATTTCTTCTATCTTACCTCCCATCTTAATTTCCGGAATTTGTTGCCTCCCCTTGAAAGAGTGTGTAGGCGGTGTGCCCCTCCTCGTGGTGGTTGTCAGCCTGCTTTCTCCCTAGTTCCTTTGTCTCTGTGTATTCATATAGAATAATAATAATAATAATAATCAATCAATCAATCAATCAATCAATCAATCAATCATTTATTTAACGTGCCCAGGAACAACCGTAAGGTCTTTGTGCAGGCGCACGCAAAAAAAACAATAAAAATAAACTATACAATACAGACAGTCTTCAGAAATAAAAAGAGCAAATGCACGTAGACAAAGAGAAATGAACACAAAAGGGGAGGAGTAAAATAAGACAACACGAGAAATATTGAAGGGGAATGAAAAATTAGATTGCATATATACAACTATGCGGAAAGACGGAGAAGGGAAGACTTTGTACATTGTGCCATACTATGTCAAAACAGTGCAAAGCTCGGATAAAAACAATGATTGTGGACTATGAAAAATGTCAAGATCGAGAAAATTAACATTATAGAGACTTTGTATTCTGTGAACGGTAGAGTGTTGGAAGAAGCAGGCGGGTACATGAAACGGTCTGTTCTCTCTGGTTAACTTACGCGGAATTCGAAAATTAACACAATTGAGAAGTACAGGGCAGGATATGATACCGTGGACTAGCTTGTAAAGAAACAAGAGATCAGAACGATTTCGTCGGCAGTGAAGTGATGGCAATGATAATAATTCAGCAGTATTTGAACGAGATTTTTTAGCAAAGCGATGGTTATATATGCTAAGGAATTTTTTCTGGACTCGTTCAATGGTGTTACCGCTGGATTGAGCAATGCCATTCCATATCACGGACGCATACTCCAGTTGAGGAAGACATAGCGCGGTGTACAATTTTCGGAAGGGTATAGGAGAACGGAATTCTCTAGACAATCTGCAAACACAGCCTAGGGTGCGAAGACCCCGCAAAGCAACACGCTTAGCGTGAGCAGAAAAGTTTAACGTGCTATCAACAACAACACCAAGATCACTGATCTCATAAACCTTGCACAAGGACACAGAATTGACAGAGTATTGAAATGACACGCTAGATGTTTTGCGAGTGATAGACATGAATTTTGTCTTCGAGGCATTCAGAGAAAGGTTATTAGCGTTGCACCATTCGGAAAAAGAGCGCAAATCTGACTGCAGCAAGCGACAGTCGTTAACTGAATGAATTTCCTTAAAAATCTTGATGTCATCGGCATACAAGAGGAAAGAAGAATTATGAATGGCAAAAGAAACATCATTAACGTAAATTAAAAATAGGAGTGGGCCTAATACTGACCCTTGAGGGACCCCACTAGTCACTTTATACAAAGAAGACGTTTGGCCATTTACCGCTACATAACAATATCTATTGAGCAGATAGCTCTGCAGGAGATTCACAACCGACAAGTCAACATCAAATTGCGCAAGTTTAACCATAAGCAGTGTGTGGCTGACTACGTCAAAAGCCTTGCTCAGGTCACAGTAGAGTACGTCAACCTGTCCTCTCTGAGAAATAGGTGTGGAGATCTGCGTCATGAAACTAGCAAGATTTGTGGTAGTTGAGCGGCCAGCGAGAAAACCATGTTGATTAGGAATCAATGAGCTTTTAACACTAAAAGACAATATTTTGTGAAGAGCCAGCTCGAAGATCTTTGATGTGGCACATAGTAGAGAAATCGGGCGATAATTAGAAACATCTGTTTTAGAGCCCGACTTAAATACTGGGAAACACGGGCAGTTTTCCACATGCTAGGAAATGTGGAAGTGTCCAGGCAGTTATTAAATATCGTAGTCAGTACTGGGACAAATATACTACTATAAGCTTTTAGTATGGCGGAGGGGATGCCATCTGGGCCACATGATAAGGATGGTTTTAAGCACTTAATGCATTCGCAGATAAGATTTTCATCCAGCGACAAAGCACTGGGTGAGCGAACTGCCTTAGGCTGTCTGATATCAGTGCTAGAGTCTGAGGCCTTATAAACGGATGAGAAATGTGCGGCAAAACAGTCAGCGACGGCATGCACTTCTACCCCATTTGAGTCTAGTAGTCTGAAAGACTCTCCGCTTTTGCTGGACCGTTTACGTACATACTTCCAAAACTCAGCTGGCCTGTCAGAAGCGCTTTTTTCTAAGAATTCAATATACGAACTATGATCCCGTTTATATAGGCGTTTAGCGAGAGTTCGAAAAAAGCTGAACTCTTCCTTCCACTCGCTCGATGAAGAACATTTAGATTTCCTGTGTGCGCGATCTTTATGCTTCAGTGCACTGATAAGTTCAGATGAGAACGAGTGGGGATATTTACGTTGTTTATGTGTGTATTGGGGAATAAAATTACGCATGCTGCTCAGTACAAGCTCCGCAAACTGATCAACCTGGTCATCAACATTCGGTTTGTCAGTAACCTGTGACCAGTCAACGGTGGACAAGTGATGATAGAGGCCCGTGTAATCACCTCGCCTGAACGCAAATCTTGGAGATTTGTTTACGTAACTGCTGTAGCTCGTTGTTTCGGCTGATGCAGATAATCTTACGTTAAGTGGTGGGTGGAATTTGTCCGGACGTACAAGAGAGACGTTGGAGCGGGAAACTTCAAGGGGTTGATCGTTTGACACACACAGGTCTAAGACGTTGCCACTGGAATTGACGACTGAATTATGTTGCACTAGGGAATTAAACGCCAGAAAGTCCAAGAGCAGGCTGCACTTTTTCTCTATGAAATTATTGTAATGAGAAAAGGTAAGCGTGCTCCAGTCAATTCCAGGTGCATTGAAATCCCCAAGAACAATAATTCTGTGCCCACTATGAGAAGATATCACAAGTTCAATAGAAGACATGACATCGTGAAACGAGGCAGGGGAAATGCTGGGCGGTAAATAGAAGCATCCAATCAACAATTTTTCACGGCGCTCAAGGTTGATTTCTAGCCAGATCGATTCTTCGATAGTTTCTAGGTCTTTCCGTCTAACGGATTTCAGTGAATTGTCAATGGCAATCAGCACGCCACCGCCTTTCTGTTTGGTTTCACTGAAATCTCGGTCACGGCGGAAGGTGGTGTAGGTCGGGGGAAAAAAGTCCGATGAGGGAATTTCAGTGCCCAGCCAGGTTTCAGAGATAGCAATAATAGGAAGAGCAGACGAAAGAACATTAGAGAAAAACTCGAGTGTCTTGGTACGCAGACCCCGAGCATTTTGGTAGAATATGTCTACGTCACACGGCACTTTGGATTCCAGTCACTATCTCAGAGGGATGAAGCATGTCATCGCGCAGCTCCCCACGAAATGGCTTGAAGAGGCATCCGAGGGGCCACATCGAAGGGTCATTCAGGCGTTGTAGTGTTTCCTCGTCAACTTCAATATAGAATGAAGAATATGACTGGAACTTTGTTTGAAGTCGCCGGCAGGAGATGGGAGACAGATCCAATGAAGCAATATGTTTCTTAATGTCAGCAGTAGTGGTGTCCGGGCTCAGCTTCGTAACAAAAATGGCCTTTGGCCATTGTGGCCTTTGTGGCCGTTGAGCTACAGATATAGTGGATGTTTTCATAACTCCAAACGAGGCGGGTTTCTTCTTTCTTTCACCCTCAGTCACCGCTGCAGAAGAGGCTGTCACAGGCATCACACTGACACGCTCCGACGTGTCTACGTCAGCTGGCGGCGAAGTCGAAGATGAAAGAATTTTGGAGAGGGGTTGTTCGGAGAACGCAGGTTGCTTGGAGGTCACAGACGGGTCAACGGTCACGTGCGCTGGGGGTTTCACAGGTGCCTTCACTGCCACGGCGGCCGTGCGGCGCGTCAGCTCCTCACGCAGGAAGCGGACCTCTGCACGAAGGGAGGCGACCACGCGAGTTTGTTGTTCAACACCGCGGGAATGATCCTTACGGAGCCGCTCGTTGTCTTCGCGTAGTTGGGATACCTCGTCGCTGAGGAACGAGATTCCCTCCAATGCGTCGAGGAGGAGGTGGCGCAGCCCGGCGAGTTCGTCACCCGGAGGGGTACACGTGGAGAGGGAACCGGTTTAATAATAATAATAATAATAATAATAATAATAATAATAATAATAATAATAATAATAATAATAATAATAATAATAATAATAATAGTAACAATAATAATAATAATAATACTTCGGAGGACGACAACACAGCCTCTATGCCTCACATCTTTTAAAGCAAACTCGTTATCGTGATGGTGGAAACATTTAACGTTGTTACATGCATGTATACCGTAGTGTATTGAAAAAGAAAGTAAATTATTCAGCCAGATTTTATTTATATTTAAATGAGTAAGGACACACGTGTTACCAGCGATGTCTAAGCAAATGCGACACCGATTCCCACAAGGTGTGGGATCTGCCGAACGTTTATTTATTTATTTATTTATTTATTTATTTATTTATTTATTTATTTATTTATTTATTTATTTATTTATTTATTTATTCGTTGTAGAGCCGTTACTCGCACTCAGTATCATCGCCGTTGAAAATGGAAGCCATGTCAAGGCTAACGTACGAAGCATGTTCCCAGTTTCTAGCTAAAGGCGCCCTGCAATACTTTTTGAGCATGGTCCGAAAGCGCTGTGATCTTTAGTCAAGGCGCCCGAGAACACGGGAAGCAATTATAGCGCTGCACGCAGCCTGGAATTTACAGTTAATTCTCAAATTCAGCTAGAAATCTATCCCTCTTTTTTCTACAAATGTTTTCATATGCCCCAATTTCTGCGCCATCTACCCAAGTCCGCGGCCATTGGCTGATTTGAGCATCACGACCTGGGTCGTTAGCGTGGGCGCCACGGGATGCCGCCACGCGATCACACTGAAAGTAAGCCACGCGTTCGAAGAAAAAAAAACAAAGTGCTTAAGGTCATGATGCGCGCTGACGAAGCGCCGCTACTTCTTGCACCCTTGTCATCCCCCTCCCTGCGTAGCTGTGAGCGCGCGCGCTCGCACGAGAGGAGAGAGAAAGCGCATGGAGCATGCGACAAATCACTGTAACTTCGCTCGTACTTGGCGGCTTCTAAAAATTTTTGCGGCATGTGATTCGTGAGGCGTCATGCGCTAAAAGTGGGACTATTCCATTATAACTCAGAAAAGTGTTGCAGGGCCCCTTTAAATACAACTCTTACCCGTAATTAGTCAATACTCGTTTCATGCTACTGCGTGTTCCACGAGGGTTGTTCAAAATTTCCTTGATGTACTAGATGAAGCAAACATGGGAACTTGTTTACATATGCTAAATAGAAGTGCACGATAATGACCGGCGTGTGAACTAGGCATAGAAGTGCTCCACTGTGTTACAGTGTTTGCCTTTTTTTTTTACGAATAGGATAAATAGTTTCTGCTTCCATGGGAAAAGCATGTCCTTCAAAATTAAATTTACGGAATTTCGGCAAGCCATGAATAACGCTGTGCGTGCGTGTGTGTGCTGTGTTTGTTTCCAATAGAGAAAGGAAGGAAGGAACACAAAAGGGAAAAAGCAGGGAGGTTAACCAGACAGCAGTCCGGTTGGCTACCCTACGCCGGGGGAAGGGGATGGGGAATAGAGAAAGGCATACAAAAATAACTTCGGGGTAGCTCGCACGACACTCGCTTAAGCCAATTAAAAAAATAATATTAAATAGGGTACATTGCGCAAATCATTTTACAAAGTCACTTTAAAATCTTTTCAATAAAGCTTTTTTTAAATAATAAATTTTTAAATAACAACAAGCAGAACGCGTTGGGAAGGATGTATATGTTAAACTTTAGGCTGATTAAATGTCAAGAAGCAAGTTACAAATACGAGTTATCATCGAAGTGCGTTATGGTAGTGTTACGTAAGTTATTTTCAATTGAGGAAGGCAATTTTCAGGGCTAGTTTCTTTTTTTTCATGCAAACTTAATGAAAACCAGCAGATAGTGAAGCGACGGAAGTGTATAGGGGACGTTAATTGTACTGATTAATGTGCATCGTTGTATTGTGACTTAATGTGAAGAAAAAAAAAAGAGAATGAAAAGACAACTTGCCGCCGGCAGGGACTGAACCTGCAACCTTCGGTCGCGAAGGTTGCCGGTTCAGTCCCTCATATCACACATAAACATCACATATAAAGCAATTAATTGACCACAAGCTACATCGACGAATGACTAATGGTTAATCGATTATTATTTTTAATCGATCATCCCTAGGCTCAGCGTGGCCGCGATCTGTAGAGCGCCAGTTCATTCGTGGTCGCGCATCGGAACGAAGTGGCGCATGCGCACTAGAGGGCATCATTTTGCTGTACATCAAAGCAGGATAGGCGCGCACTACAGCGCTGTAGCAGACGACGTGAAGTATCTTTTGTGGGACCTTGTGAGCCTGCACGAGTGAAAAAAGAAAATTCATTATCGAAGATCTCGTTATGCTTTTCTTTAGACATGCGTTTTATATATATCAATTTTTGTCCATGTTCTTTTTACACAAAACACTATTTTGGAATATAATTTTATACAAAGGCTACGTTGATGTTTTAGCTTAAGCCTACACACCACAGACTAAAATGTTCTTGAATCTCTGGTTTGCTTTCGCGCATCGCGGGCACGCCTTCGATCCTTCCTGCTGCTGATTACAAAATCGAAGTTTTCCGTTTTGATTGAGCAAACGCATCTATATGTCCCGGTTGACATCTTATAGAAGAATATCGAATTTCAAAGTTTAGGCGACCATGGTTAAACAGTATGCACAGATATACAGCGACAGGCGTTACCATGTACATGCAGATAAAATGTTCACTTTAAGTAACA
Organism: Rhipicephalus sanguineus; assembly: GCF_013339695.2. Classification (NCBI taxonomy): domain Eukaryota; kingdom Metazoa; phylum Arthropoda; class Arachnida; order Ixodida; family Ixodidae; genus Rhipicephalus; species Rhipicephalus sanguineus. Next base: position 98,925,800 of record NC_051180.1, on the reverse strand, counting down.
GTAGCACATCCACACACAAAAAAGTAACTGTCAAATTGAAAATGTGTACCGGGGGCGCGAACAAACAAGCTTTTCTTTTTCTTATTTTGCGTAAGGGCACTTTTTTTTGCTTGAGCCTGGGGATTTATTATATATTCAGCTCGAATGTATACTTCTGATCTTCGTGCTGCCTTTATAAACAGACAGATGCATAATACATTTCTAAAAAGTAGTACTGAACAAAGAGGTACTGAACAAATGTTTTGGGAGGACAGTTCTCTTCTTATGATCCCTTCTTATGAAGAGATCGACACCAATAACTCTCACACACAAGCCTGCACTGAGTTTATTATTCACCAACCATACCAAGGTAGGGACTGCATTCTCTATTTACACCTATTTTGTAGTTGCAATAAGTGTGAACAATAGAAACGCGGCCGTCGTTAGTATGAAAAGTAACCCAGCTTTTAACGAGTGTAGGATTGTTTCTGCGGCAAAACTAAGTAAGAAGAAACAAGGCCATTGAAAAGGCAAGGATACTGGCCGAGGGCTATCCCTTTTAAGGAGTGGGATACGTGTGCGATCAAATGCACTAACCGAGTGAAGCAGTGGCTTATGACGCGAAGCCCGACCCAGCCAAGCTCTCCCCGAGTCCCTTTGGCGGCGTGTGTTATCAGAGCGCCGGCAGCGCACACCGTACCCCAGCAAGGCACCAAGAGCGCGCAGTGAGCGCTCGCCGCGGGACGCGAGGCCGCCTGGCGGTCCGGGCATGAACCTCGGCTTCCCGTCAGCCTCCCTTCTCTGCCGATGCCCGCACGGTCTCTGGTTGGTGTGCGTATGCTGGGCAGTGCCACCACGGCTGAGTCGACGGCAAGCGCTGGGCAGTCGTGGCCTTACCGACGGCGAGACCAGTGGAAGAGGGAAGAAGGGAGGAGGGGGGTGGTAAGGAGCGTTGTCGAACCCGAATCTAGGTGTGTTTACCGAGAACGATATGAAAGGTATGCTACTTTGGGCCTGACTTAGTCCTCGAAATTTTTTCTTTCTTTTTCCTAGAGGGGCGTCCCAAAGTTTCATGCTCTGAGCGCCCGCGCACCTGAAGAGCCGTGAGGGTATATTCCAAAGGGCGGAAAAAATTTGGACAGATCCCACGCCTTGTTGAGAATCGGTTTCATGCGAAGCAACCAGCGAGTAGTTGCCTACATGCTGCATTTTTGGGCTTTGAGCCAAGCACAGGTTTGCCGTTGGGTGAACTTTAAAAGGAGACAGAATTCAAGCTAAAGGTAGCCAAAGTAGCCACGGCATTTAATTTGATCGCCAAATTTGCAGGGAAATAAGAAAAGCGATATTACGTGTGCAATTTTTTTATAGCACAATAAATAATACAATTTTAAACAAGCCAAACCATTCAAATAAGAGCATGCACATTTTTTCCCCTCTCGTTTGGTCTTCAAGTCACAGATAAATATCAAATAAGTGAAGAAATTATAGTAATTTCAGTGGGCTTGTATATAGTTTATGTAAAATATATATAGTTCTTGCCAGATACAGAGTGATATTGGAATTTTGAAGCCAACAAGTAAGAAGGAACATAAAACATTGAATACATTGTTCTTTGAAGGCGCAGACAGACTTTGATTAGTAGTGTCTACGTAACACCAGTCCAGCTTCAGATAGTGAAATCTGGTTTTTGTCGAGTTCACACCAGACCATCCACTGCACATCAAAATTATAAACTTGCGCGTAGCATCCGCATGCATGGCGGGCAGCGTGAGCAGCGCACCTGCCAGCGACGCAGTTGCCAACATGATCGCAACTTCGTCACTCCGCATTTGAAGGCATGCCGCATGTTGCTTTGGGTTGCCTCGATGCGCACCAGCCTACTAGATGGGGGAAGGACGCCGCGTGCATCCGTTGACATGACAGAAACACTAGAAACAGCGTATTTTATCTGCAAATAATAAGAAAAATGGCTACTTAATGCACCAAAACAGCAATTCAAAAGTAGCCAGAAAGTAGACACGGCACCAAGCTGAAATTTACACCGCCGGACGGGGTCGTAATGTGACCAATTTGGCGCAAAGTAGCCACCAACGACAACCATAGGCAAGCGTTACGGCATGGATGGACGTGTTTTTGTAAGCCTAGTAGTTGTGTGCACATCGTGGCCTTACCAGGCACGTCGACTACACAGGTCTTTAAAGGGTAACTTACGGTCTGACGTAACATCAGCACTCACTTTGGAGCATAGACGTGAGTATTATCGAAACGAAGGGCACTTTACCATGCGATTATGGGAAAATCATACGTATTAGAAAATACTTTTTATCAGAAAAACAGATTTTTGCCAGCGTCTGCATACTGCTGGCATGCTACTCTGTGTAGGGATTGGGAAATGACATCGAAAGATTCCAGTACCTTGAAATTGCTGATAGGTTTGTCTTATTTCCAATACCAGTTGGTCTTGTGCACCACGACGTAAAGCTGACGACAGACACTGCAAGGCTGACTTCGAGTCTTTAAATATGCCCCATTTTAGTGGTGACTCTAGTTGAATCCTTCGAAGTGCACTGCGGAGTGCCGCAAGCTCCACAGCAGTTGACGTAGTCCCATCATTTGAGAACGTGTCATATATATGCGATGTTCTAAAAAGGTGGTTTCCGCTTTTGCTGGGAAAATAATAGCTCCTGCAAATCTCCCAACAGTTGTCGAGCCATCCGTGCAAATTTTGAGATGGTCTTCGTATTCGTCGTGCAGCATTAGCAGAGGCAATTGCGTTGAAGCTGGCGACGAGAGCTTCGCCTTCTTATGAATCGTTGGCACTGTCAAAGGAAGGTTAGGCTGATCCAGGCACCAATGGGGCGTCAGGATTCTTTCAGGGGGCGTGTAGCAGGTTGGAAGGCACTCTTGGTAAGCGGAAATCCTCTTTCAAGAGTAGTCACCGGGCGGGTCTTCTGGAAGCGAGGCTAGGTGGTGGACAGGAGCGCGAGCAAGGTGTCTAATGTGTGCTCTAAGCAACTCTGTGGTTGTCTGAATGCTTTCAGCATGATCCTTCGCAATGACAATGTTCTCCGCTGTTGACGTGCAGCGTGGCAGTCCGAGACAAACTCTGAGTGCATGGCCCTGAGCCTTTTCTATTGTGCGTATGTTGCTTTTGCCGGTAGACTGTACCGCAGGTACCCGAGAAATATAGTCCGGTATAATTCCAACGACATATTTGACGGGACAAGTGCACCAAAACTAGGCAAATACAGCGCCGACAATGGACGTATGTTGACCCCCCCCCCCCCGCCCATACACACGCACACGCGCTCTCCCTAGCTCTCTCTCTCTTCTTGATTGCATTATGAACGTAATGTGAAAGCCATACATGAGCACAGAAACGAGAAGACAGGCGGAAGCTTAATTCGATACACAATAAGAGTAATAGATAAAGACGGTGAAGGCTGGTATACGTCAAATTATTTATCTTGTAATTATTGAGAACCACTGTTTGAGGAACTGTGACTGGTTCTTGCATGGAATGATACACGCGATGGTGGCCGCATAAGTTTGCTGCGCATACTGCAGCTGACGTGTGCTTATCGGGGAAATTAAAAAAAAAAGAACTCATAGTAGAATAGATTTACTCAAGCGGTGTGGAAACAAACTTGAAGCACAGAGCAAGTAGGAATGAATGAAAATAAGAAAGAGCGGAAAGTCAGCGATGTTAATCAGTTTAGATTAACTGGTGTGCTTCCGTGCATAGCTGAAAGAGATGGGGGAGTCTGAAAGTTAGAGATGTAAAGAAAGAGAGTGAGCGAGAGGGGTAGTACGGACAGACCATCACAGTCCTTCTGTCTTGTGTGATATACATTGTTATTAGTTAACAGCCGCTTACTCACGTCTGTCGCTATTGAAAATTTTAACACTGCCTTCGCGCCTTCATCATCGATGCCTTTTCAGGAAGGCATTCCAATGGATGGTACCGACATCGGTCTGTGTTCAAGGCGAGCCAGAGCGATTACGAGTCATTGTTTCTACACATTGTAGCAAGAACAGTAGCAGAATATGTGCTGAAAGGTATCTTCGCTAGCAAGAGCGTTGTTGATCATTTCTACAGAACAAGAAAACGACTTCGTGAAAGCGACTCTTAACCATGACCGGCATAGAAGAGGGGCCTCTCTTCGTCAGAGACCGTTTGGCATGTCACCGCAAGTTCTAAGTAGATGTGATGCCAAAGCTTCGAGTAGAATGCGTCTTTTATATACCGCGTTTACACCCGGCAAGTCATAGTCGTGCATATATGCTAAGGTTTTTATGGATGACTCGCAGAGAACTAAAATTCGGTGAAAAACAGAAAACAAACACTGCTGTCTGAGCGGTTGAATAAGCGAACGTTGATTCTGTTTCTCCAATACCACCATGCCAACAATTCTGATGGCAATACACATCTTGACCCGAATTGCGCCATAACCTCATTAATGACTGATTCATTACACGGAAACCTTTCTGAGTAATAACTCTTTTAGGCGGGGACACAAACTCCTGGTCGTACGATCACAATTATTGCGAAACGCGGTTAGGGCGCCCTTCCCCTAGCCGGCGAAACGTCGGTTACGACACTAACCGCGGTTGAGTGCAAACCAAACCTGATGACCTCGGTTTATATTAACCAACGCAGCCTGGCGGTCAAGGGTATGGGAGCCGTGTGCAGATATGAAGCGCAGTATTTGACTTTCGCGGCTGCTCTAAAGCGCCATAACGGGGGCTACTACAATCACGTCGAAATAGGACCGAGACACTCAGCGTTGAAATTCTCAGAATGCGCGTCTCTACGCCGTGATGACGCAAGGCTCGATGGCAGTCTTCTCGCCGGCAAAAGACCGTGCAAGATTAAGAAAGCACGGCTGAACCCCGACGTTATGAGCGAATGCTGTACCGGCAGCCGCCTACGCCAAGTGAATTATGCGCATGATCCGGCTTACGTAGAGACTGCGCCCCACAAATTATGTACGCGACAGCCTTCAGCGGTTAGATGACACCGTCCCATGCTTCAGCGTTCTGGGATACAAGCCTTGTCGATGTCAAAAATGATAAGGCAGCCCACGATATGTCAGGACTGCATACACGCTCCGTGGTGTTCTTGCTATTCACCATGCCCATGTCGTGTCAGATACACCATTAATATCGGGCCTACGCGTTTAATGCTTTTGTGCAGCGGTGTGTCCAAATATTCCAGCGCAACCTGAATTTAGAGAAGTGTATAATTCTTCGCCACCGTGTCAGTAAATAGAGATGCCAGTGAATACTGTGGTGAACTGCGGTTATCGTTAACTATGGTTAAGTAAGCTTTGTTAAGTGCAGCCACTGATATGCTAGCCCGTGTAACATGGGTATATATTACACATATATCGAACCAGACATCTATTACTTTTATGATTCATGTTCAAGTTTATTTTTGTTTTCGGATGTACATAAATGGTTTTACATATTATATACAACATCTGGAAGACCCTCTATTATTAGTTCATAGAAAACATATTACTGCAGCTAAATTTATCGGTGCGAAAAACTTGGAGAACGCTTGAGCTTCACCTGCAAGAGTAGAACGCGATAGCGTAATCGGGCCCCGGCCGCATTGCTTCTCAATCGCTAGTCTGACTTCTTTTCTCGGTGGATAGCTCGACCGTCCAGCAACGAAAGGAACGTCTGTGCGCGTGAAATTGGCCGTTTCAAGCTAACCTAGAATGCCAACTGCAAGTACAGTTGCGAAGTCCCCACTGCACCATAAAGCTTCCTTTTGCGAATTGGCAAAGTACCCACTACGCGTCCGTAAGGTAACAGGCGCACCTTAACAGCTGCACACGTTGTTGATGCTGTTGCTGATGCTGATCATTAATTATGACTGCGTCCATTGTAATGCGTAGGCTTTTACACTAACCACTCGTTGCGCAATGAGCATGTGTTGATGCCTGGTAGGATTCTACGCTTCTTCTACACAATATTACATGCATTAGGACACTCCTTGAACTAAGTGGCATTCATATTGAGTTTTCTTCTGAAGCAATTTTATGCACGGGCGTGGCTCTGTGGTAGAACACCTGCTTAGTACGCAGAAGTCCTGGGTCCGATTCCTCTCGAATCGTTTATTGTTGTTTGTTCATTTGCATCTATCTTAAATTTTTGCTCACGCACAACGCTGATTTTTCTCGCACAACCAACGACGCCGAAGCCGACACCGACACTGGAATTAATCGGAAACGAGCTCTCTAACGTTATCGAGTTAACATAAACATAAGTGTTTCGTTATACAAGCGCCTAGTAAAAAACACTCTATCTAATATAGATAGATAGATAGATAGATAGATAGATAGATAGATAGATAGATAGATAGATAGATAGATAGATAGATAGATAGATAGATAGATAGATAGATAGATAGATAGATAGATAGATAGATAGATAGATAGATAGCGCTAAGTGAACGAGGACATATGAAAGGACACAACAGAGCACCTGTGTTTCATATGTCCTCGTTCACTTAGCGCTGTGCAAATATGTACATAGATAGATCGATGAAGGAAACAGGAGAGAGAGCTGCCCAGTGTTGATCGTACGCGATAATACGGAGTAATTGAATGCGGTCAGAAACGTTCATTGTACCAAACAACAACGTAAGCCGAACAGACCAGCCATACATTTTCTTCAATGACATAAGAGTGGCAACACTTTTCCGTCGTTCGAGCTGTACAAAGCGCTGTTGCACCAAAACGATATCAACCGGTCATCAGCGCTTTCGTATTTCTGCTACTATCCATGGATATAAACGAATGACTACGATGATTTCACTGTGACATATCGACCAAAACAGATCAATTCTGTCCACAGATAAATTGCTTTTGTTCGGAATTGTTTTTTTTTTCTTGTTTGGGTCTTCAGCGAGCACAAACGTATTCTCTCTGCCCAGCAATCGCTGATTCTGTATCATTGATTCTCCGGTAAACCTCGAGTGATTGCTGATGCCCTTGATACCCCTAATCGGCTGAAGCTAAAGAGTTCGTCTCCATGCTGTCTATGGCGTACGGCATAGAGCAACATCATTTAATTTATTCTGAAGGGCAAATGCGGAAACGCGGAACGTAATTAACCATGCTCAAAGTCACACGCATTATGGTCACATATATGGCTCACAATGCGCCATGCCACGCGTTGTTTCTTATTTTATTACCTGTATACGAATCGGGGAGAGCCTGGAACATCAGGCAGAGATTAACATAAAAAATATTTACAGATAAGTCTGCCATTCACCCTTAGTTCTCTGCATCGATGTTAGTTTTACCTGCTGAATCCTGTTTCTTGTTGAAATGGTCTACAATCCTAATGTGTGATAAGGTAAGTCGTTATCAGATATGAACATATGCTTTTAAAATTTGAAGCACGGTGGTATCGCGACGTAGATGCAAAATTACATTGTAAATATACTTTCTTAACTCGAATGCCTGCAATGTACCTCACTGGGATTGATATCATCTGACTTATAGAGGGTGCTTTTTTTAACAATGGAGATTTTTATTACGATAGCAATTATATGGACAGTCTCGGCTGGAAAATGTCCGTCCCCGTCGCCGTCATTCACCGTATATGTATAAGTATGTATATATATAGAAAGGCCACAAAGAAAAATAATTAAGAAATTCTTTCCGACGCGCGCAATCGAACGGGTGACCTCTCGCTTTGCAGCCCGCCGCGTTAGACCACGACAGCACCGTCTCTCAGCCTGCTAACGGCGAGGTATTTATATACACCATGTAATTCAGCATGCTTTCTTAGTGGCCGCATAGATGGCGCGACGTGCGCGCGTGTTGCGCGCTTTAAAGATCGTCGCCCCGCCCCTGCGAACGCCGTTGCTGTTCGCTCTACAGGGCGTCGTCGCTTTCGTGCGCTTATCTCAAGGAAAGAAGGGGCGGCCGGTGGGGTGATTCGCTTCGCTCGCTGCAGCGGCCGCGTTTGCGAAAGGAGCGCGCTGTTCAAACAGAAATAAGTAACTGTGACAATTAGTTCGCGCTCGTCTTGTGTGTACCTGTTCGTTTGTTTCGTGCGTCCTGCTTTATGTTTGAGCAGTGCGCTTCAAGTGTCGAGCTGTGACGCATTAGTTCGCGCTCGTCCTGTGTGCGTTCTTTTCGTGCGTCCTTTGGGCTCGAGCGATGCGCTGGCAATTTCGAGCTGCTTTCCGTTCTTCGCGTTACATCACAATTTATTGCTATCGCAATCATTGCTTCGCCGTTGCGGCGAAACTGTGACTTTTTTTAAAATAAAAATTCTATGACAGTCACGCTCCTGTCGATTCTACACGTAAACTCTACGTTCTACGTTGAGGCAAACAATTAACAAAAACTCGTTAATTAACAGTTTAATTCTTGACCAGAGGGCAGTTGTCTATATTAGGAAGATGTAGTGCGTGACAATTTAAGTCATAGCCATTTTTTTATCATTCACGAAAGTTGCACCTAATTCGAGATATTAATCATCGAATTTTAAGGGCGATATCGAAAGTGACGGTGTCCGGCGCGCAGAAGACGCGCCATCTCTGTTACGTAAGAGCGGAACTACACGTTGCAAGGAAGTGACGAGATTTGATCGAAACGAAAGTAATCGCGCTGCGCGCGATCAGTTTCGATATACACCTTAAAATTTGATTGTGAATATCTCGAATTACGTGTAACTTTTGTGATATCTAATAAATGAGCTTGTCATAAATGGTGACGCGCTACAACTGTCTAATATAAACAAATGCCTTGTAGTCAATAATTATAAAGTTACTTAAACAGTCCTGTTAACTAGCCGCAATAATATCACTTCAGCTGGGGTGAATTATTTCCGCCTCGAGTAAGCGTTCATGTGCGAAAACGACCGGAACCTTACTGTCATAGGATATTTGTAAAAAATCTGCCGTGCGTGAAAAAAAAATTGGGGGACCCTTAAGCTTCGACTTTAAGAGTTGAACGCGATAGCGAAATCCGGCCCCTAGTGCGCACTTCAACCACTAAGTGCATACTTAATAATGTGTGTTGTTACACACACACGCACACAGGCACACAGGCGCGCGCGCGCGTTATGTATCTATATTAATGGTACAGGTTTTCGATCTAAAGCACTTCCCTGCGCTGGAGTCGACACATATTACTCACAATTCCTCACAGATGGCAGCACATTGCCTAATGTTTGTTGTTTGCTAGATAAACGCCTCCTCTAGAAAGAAGGCGTTGGCTTGATATGTTTTCCGCTAGATGGACATAGTTGTCCATTTGCATAGCTGTTTGAAAGGTCGTGTGTGTTTTAAGCGGCGATGGCTGCACTATCCCGGCTTTTTTCGAAGCATGGCGTAGTTTGTAGTTTGACGGCCTGGCCATTGCGCCTACAAATGGCCGAATGGGCTCATTGTCGTCGTAACAGCTGTCGAACAAAATGCGTTAAGGAGACTCCTTCCACTACATGGTATTTATGTAGTGTTTTTTCCCGAAGCAGTCGCATGCAAGTAACATCTTGGTTTTGTGGTAGAACACCTGCTTTGCCACGCAAACAGCCCGGGTTATATCCTCAATGGGACTGAAGATTTTTATTCTTTATTTTATTTGCACCTTTCTTGATTTTTCGGTCACGGACGATTTTTCGCTCACAAGCTACGTAGCGACGCCGACACCGACGGCCGCATTTCTGCGAAACGAGCTCTCTAACGCTATCGCGTTAAAACACGCTATATATATATATATATATATATATATATATATATATATATATACACGACAGGGCTGAACAGCGGAATGGCAAAGGAGGTGGCGCCGTCTGTAGTAGTATGTTGCAGGTTTTAGTGTCATGCGCTCTACAAGCGAGGGACTGGTATTTACATTCCTCGATATTGTTTAAGAACATACCCGTGTTGTCTACGTATAAAATTTAGGAATTTTCATTTCTCATTTTTTATATAAATTTCGCGAGAACATTACGGTAGGCCGTATTGCTGTAGTTTCTTCTTGACAAATGCACTTTACTTTATGTGGTGGTTTTCGTGAATCATACGTCCAACAGAATAATACGTACATGCAGAGAAATATGTACAGTACAGTCGGCTGGTAAATGGAACTCCCGAATTGACACCTTTCATGTTGCAGGCCCCTAACTGCAACGGGCTGGAGAAACCTTGTTCGTGCGCGGCACCAGCCTGTCGAAAGGCGTCAGAACTGTCGACGACCACTAGACTGATGCAAATCTAAGCCACTAAGTTTTTGCAAGAGAACGAAATCCGGACATCCGCAAGTGCTCCGTTTAACATTTTAAATATAGCAGATCTATAACAGCGTGTTCACAGCATTGGCACCAGTGGGAACGAAGTAACTACCAAGGGCGAGCTCTCACAATCTTACCGTTTCTCTGCGAGAACGGAATGATTTGGAGATGACCAAGATAATCAATAAGTATGAACAAAATAATTAGTTATCATTTCGTCGGCATACAACCTTGACGTTACCTGACGGCCTGCAGAAAAGTGCAAGTCCCATGATCGCCGCTGTAGATCAGCAACCAATGACGATGCTAACCTCGAGGACGCGTGTTCGAATGCCGGCCACGGCGGCCGCATTTTGGTGTGGACGAGCTTGAAGAAGAAGAAAAGAAATCCATTTACTTAGACTTGGGTGCACGTTCATGAACCTCAGGTGTTAAAAAATCAACGCTGAGTCCTTGACTATAGTGTAACTGATAATCACAGCGTTGCCTTAGCACGTAAAACCCTAGAAGTTAATTTTTAGAACAATTCCCAGCTGTGTGAGAAATTTTCGCTGATGTTATTTGTTAGCTAATGGCTAGGAAAGAAACTGGCGCACATTTTTTGTGTTGTTTTCTACCAATTTTACGGTTTAAAACAACAAAGCCAAGACGCAACATCTCAATCATTCAAGTAGACTGGTCATTTAGGTAACACTCTATAAAGTTAGGACATCTTTCACATGACTTTTGTAGTCAGCACTCTTTCATAACCACCTCTACAGGTTTTTTCTGGACCGCTTGGATCAGGAAGAAGTTGTAAATTGCCTAAGAATTATCAGCGCGCGATTATAAAAAGAAAATTGCATTAGGCACACAGTTTCATTCTGGGCAGAACACCTGAGCAGCGCCGTCACTCATGCAAAACGCGTAAATGCCGGCCAGGTCACTAAAGAGCTCAAGGCGGTTATTTTTTTTTTTTTTGCATTTCGGTGCCTTCGTGTAGGGTGACAATGTATTTCCCATTACAACGTTTGCACAAGCAGTCGGGTGTGCACTTTGGGCAGCGAAATTTGAAAAGTTGGATGCAGTTGCGAGCTCTTTCCTTCTAATACAGCATCACCTTGCCTGATTTTATTAAATTTTGCCAGGCATAAGGACTCAAGCACACCTCTCATGCATGGCACGTACTCCTTCACACAAACAGAAACACAACAAGGAAAGAAATTGTCAGGAGTCCAGAAGGCGATGCAGCGTAAAACAGAGCACACCACTGCAAAAGTCCTCCTGTGCATAATATCCCCGAGTTAAAATATGCCAAAAAATAAAAGCGAAGGCGAATAGATTTGCCACGGGAGCGGGTGAAAATGTGCTGCGAATGCGTTCAGGTGTGTGGGAAGCCCTGGTGAAAGGGCACCTCAAGCTCGACCGAAAAGTGAGAAAAATGAAAGTAAGGGGTGAGTTCGGCTGTTATATCGCTCTGAATGCGACTGCATTCGCATGTATATATACAGGAAGAAAACGCGACGCTAAAGTAAACCCTCACGGCCAGTGACCATTTTCTGTAAGGACCCCATAGGTAAACTGAGCTGGTGTACTCAGGACGGACCAGCGAAAGCTCGAAAATGGCCGCGCATGCTCAAACAGGCCTCGGAACGCGTAAGCTACTCTTGGCGGAAAAAAAAAAGAAATGTGCTCAAGGTTCAGGGAGTCCAATGCTTTTCGGATAACGTTCCCGCTCTATCAAAATTGTTCTCTCCGAGCTTTCTTTCCTGGTTTATTTTGATGCATCGCTTGTCTCTTTCTTTTCTTTCCTAGTTGAATTTCTTCAAAGAGCTTTCCTTTTGTTTCGTTTTATGCAGTCTCGTTTCTTCGTTTCTGCATGCTTCGATTCATTCATATTTCATTCTACCGAAGCCCGTAGGCTTGAGCAGCCAAAAGGCGGAAGAGGGACGAAATGCCTGGGCTGGGCCCTTGGTATACACCATAGTGGAAAGCCGAACACGCCGGAATGGTTGCGTAGGGCTCTCGGTATATGTAGAGAGCGGTGCATTTGGGCGACACCGCTCAGATGTAAGGAAACCCGACTCCCCCCGATCTGCGGTCGACTCGCGAGGGACTCGAGAGTGACGACGAGATAGAAAGAGGGAGAAGTCCATTATCCGGGGAAATCGTACGGTCGGAGCTTCCACCACTCTCCGGAACCTCAACGCAGAACACACTCGCGGGTCACGGCATACATTTCCATACGCAAAAGAAAACTGCCCGCACTGTACCCACAGCTTTATTGCCCCCCCCCCCTTCCCTACCCTTACCACGTCTACCGCCTTGCCGGGACACCAAGTTGGAGTCAGTGGCGTGCTCCATGCAGTGTGTAATTTTGGCTTATCAAGCACACTTTACACTGCGAGAGAAGGGAGAGAGACCGGGGGGGGGGGGGGGGGAGGCAAGTAATATCGGCGTCATCGTCAGAAATACTGTTCGTCGTAATCGGCTGCAGCGGAACCTCACCCAAGCGGCACTTTCCTCGCAACCCTTCTCGCCACCGCAACTTCCCTCGGTGATGCTGTAGGCGCCGCCGTGCCTTATGACGAAGAAGCTGGACTCGCTTTTGAGAACACCTGGACCAGGTTATTCAAATGATCGAGGCGATACAGTAGATCAGCTGGAAAGCAATAGCGCCTTCTCTTGTTGAGAAAGCTCGTGCCCTTGCTGCAGCTGCTGTTTGTTTGTTTTGTTTTTTTTTTTCGAACAGATCTGAGTTTTGAGGTATCCTTCGCGTCAGTTGGGCGGCTTGGCTATGACGTAGATATTAAGTTTTCGATTTGATTTCGTCTAGTGCAGTGAAGAGGAGCGCCCAAGTCGGGAGTTGCAGCGATGTTGAAGACATTGCAGATGCGATACTCGTGAATTTCGTGCGCAATATTGTGCTTTGTAGCCAAGTTGATCGTGTATTCGTTTCTCAATACTATCGTCAGCGCTAATGTGAACAATTTGTGCTTACGCATCGAACAAGGGCACATATCCTACAGTTGCATTATTGCGCAGCATTACATGCTATTCGTCGTGCGTTTCAGGTGTTCAAGAAACGGAATCGCACTTGTCGCCGACAATGTCTACGGCTTTCACAGTTACAACGACGGGCGAATGCTCTGTGTACTCTCTCGAGTGCTCGAATGTCAAGAGCACGATCTCTGCTGCGAAGCAGAACGCCATGTCCGGAATGTCAATTCTAAAACTCAAAAATCTGACGTGGTGTGAAAGGGAGCTGGTTGTTGTTTGCAGATGCAGTAATTTTTAATTGCATCTTACTTTTTCGCGCTGCACAAAGTGGAAAAGACATTCCATCATTGCTTAACTGTTTTGACATTTTATATGAACACATAAGCGACACATACGTAAATGATAAAACAGAAAGAGAGTCAAAGCGTCCTCTGACAACTGCCACCGAGTTCAGCAGAATACCTGACTAAATGGAAGTTGAAAATAGCAAGAAACTAGTAGTGAAAGCGATAGCTACAAATTCAATGGAATGTGCAGTTCATTATCACTAGGGCATAAAGAACGAAGGGTAGGGTAGACACAATACGATAGGACTACCCGTAGTCAACTTTCGTCTTAGTCTTGTGTTTATTCTGCGCTGTAGTAATAATTGATCAATACCAACTAGCGCAATTCACCGTTTTCCTACGTGTTTAGCTAGTGTCACTGGAGATCTATTCCGAATATTTGAAAGCCGCTGCTCAGCAACACGCACATAAATTGGATTTGCTGGCAAGATATTTGTCTTTTTTGTTTGTACACGTAGTACACAGTATGGTGAAGTTTACAACAAAGAAACAAACGAAAGAGACGAGATTGCAGTCTGGGCGTATCGGTCGATTACACGTCGGATGGCATTTCCTGTGAGGTTCCCTCGAGAAAGAAAGCCGGACGTCCGAACAACGACTGCCCGACCTTCTCTCCTCAATCAGATCGCTGAGCTTTCCGCGGCTGCACTCTGCGCATTTTGCGATCGTGCCAAGGTTGTAAAACCGACGGGCTCTTCCGGAAGACGTCGATGCACACGCAGCATGTTTAGTTGCTGCTTTCGGCATGCCAGATGAAGCATAGGAGCTCTAGTCACGCGAGCCGTAGGAATCACTTGCTCTCAATACGAACGTGTGGCGTGCAAGCACAGCTCAGAGGCGCTGAGTGAGAGGCTTAGCTAAGGGCTTTTTTCTCCCTGCTCCTTGTCAGTCAAGCCAGTGTCTGGTCATTATGAAGAATGGGCAGCCGTTGAGTTTGGCGACAGGCTGAGTGACACTGCCGGAAGAAAGGGACTTAGATGTATAAGGACCATCGAGGGCCGGCTCCCCCGTTTCAGCCGTCGTTTCTGAAGGCGTTTCTTAGTTATTGTCGCCGAGCGCGTTGTCTTCCTTCTCGTCTCTTGCCGCGTCCACTTCTCTCGGCCTGTCTTGCTCGATAAGTTATAATCGAAAAAATAAGAGAGCGAAAGCAAAACTGCCTCACCTCGAGTGGCTTAGCGTACTTTCACCTTCTGCGTCGTTTCATTAAGCTGCATGCTTTTCAGCAGCTCCAAATTAATAGCCGTTTCACTTCGTGTGTTCATCAATAAGCCAAATCTTGCTTTAAAATCATTTTTGTGTTCTTATCTTCGTCATTATGAGAACCTTGTCATTTTCCCTACGGGTTGTGTCGGGGGCTTCTCGTCTAAAATCTTAAGAAAAAAGCTACGAAGTGGAGAGAACCGGTGACATACTAAAGATGCGTTGCTCACAGCCTGTTAATATCTTCCTGAGCGATGTGTTTGTTTCACGGAATATTTTTCCTGTGCAGCTTAGGACATTTCGAGCGCTCTTCTCAGGGAAGTAATCTCCGTGATGCTGATTTTGAAGACAAAACATCGGTAAAACACTACGCAGTTTAAGATACATTAAAGAAAACATTCTATGCATTAGCTTAAAATTCTTTTTTTTTTCATATGAAGCTGTACCCTTCTATAAATTTTGGCTTTCCATATCATGGGTATTTCTTTTCGCGGTAGCTGCCTCCGTTTATTGAGAATATTCATGTTACGTCACAAACGCATATAGTATTGTTCTATGTATTTATTTACGCCTTCCATTGTGCTACTGAAGACAGGTTGACCTAAATGAAGCGTTGCTACTCGCAGTGCTGCCTGTTCCACAACATGGACGCTGTGATGACGTCAATGGACACTCCTTGTAGTGCCGAAAGGGTCATTACCTTGCTGATGCTTTAAATTTTATAAATTGCCACTCGGGGGATACCACACGGACAAAACCAAGCTCATTTTCCTTAATGCCATTCACTATGAACTGCAAGCAGTTACCAAAACTCATTCGACCGAGAAACGTGAATTCTTTCTACGTCGTAGATTGCGATGTGGTGCACAATTAAGTAACTGAAGTGGCGTCCGTAGCATAAAGAAATATTTACACTCAACTTTCAGCTAGGACACCTATGTCAGTATTGAAGCTTAGCGAAGTGCAACAGGCCCAATTTAACTTGCTTGATTTGTTATTTGACGTTCAGTGACGGAAGTTGGTGGCGTCGGTTGCAACGTTGTGAAGGCCAGAGACAGCTCAACCTAAAGACGCCATAGTGTACTGATTTTTCTTTTCATTTTTTACACTTCGCTCTTGATTATTGAAGAATGAATTCGTAATCGCGTATTTTTCTTTTTTTCATTTTTTTTTGTATTTCTCATCCAACTTAGTGGCACAAAGCAGATGATTTCAGAAGGAAATGGCCAGCGACGTTCTGTCAAGGGCTGATATATTTAGACACGTGGTAGCACCGCCTAAATAATTGAATGGCTGCGTGCCATATTTTCTGAGTGTGTGGCACAAGATTAGCAGAATGAGCACTTTTATACGGGATAGCTGCAAGCACTTCCTATCAGCATCTCACACACGTTATTGCTCAAAATGGAGAGTTCGCAGCGTTCTTCCAACCTCTTTCAAGCTTCCAATTCCAACTCCGCTAATGGCACATGCGCGGCTGCCATCAAAGATATGATCAAGAGAGAAATTATATTTGTCTTCTCTCAATATTTACACCTTTTAACGACGGGGCTTTACCTGCGAAAACGCTTTTATCTAGATTCGAATGTCGTCGCACTGAAAGAAAAGAAAGCCTTACTTCTCCATGGCGAATGACTCTTCTTTGTTGCGTCAGACGTCGAGAAACGCTGAAAGAACGAAAGGTGTCTAGAATGGCGGCTGCCATCGTATAGCGAGTCTTGGAATTTGCGGACGTTAGAGGGCCCAAGAAGTGTGTTGCGGCAGCACTGATATCTGAGAGGCACCTAAACAAAGCAGAGCCTTGATGGCGTTTGTACCCGACAGCGGCTGAAGTGGTGTTCAGTGTTTTCTTGGATGTACGCTGACGGACACGACGTGCTTGTCTATGTGTATATTATCTTTATTCCATGTAGAACACATTCCACGTAAAAACCTTTCTTTGAGTGTCAAAATAGTGGAAGCCTCTCTTTTTCTTTCGTTTTAAGAGCGGAGCTCTTTAAGCTTTTCGTTGCACAGGGTAGTGCGAAGAGAAGCTATCATCATCATGAATCGGCACGCGCTCTCTTCGTGCTCTTCTTCTCAGTCCTCTTCGTCATCGTCTGCTTCTCTCCCGAAACACGCGCGCGAATTTCTCCGGCGCAGTATTCTCATGGGTGAGAGAACGAGTACAGGGAGAGAGAGAAAAAAAAACAGAACGAGAGAAATTCTTGGCGAACAAAAATTCTCGGGAAGACGGCGTTCGAACCCGCGTACCCACGATGCGAAGGCGAGCGTCCTAACCACTAGGCTATCCATGCACGCTAGCAGAGCATAGCATAGCCTTGTGTAGTAAGTATCGCAAGGTGGCGGGAAAGAAAAGTGAAGGTGAGGAGGAGGGGAGAGAGTAACGCATAGCAAAGAAAGGAAGAGAAAAAGAGAAATAGAGATAAAGAAAGGGAAGAAAGACAGAAAGAGAAAGAAACACAGAAAGAGAATCAAAGAAAGAAGCGTACCGTAGGAGGAAAGGGTGAAATAAATAAAGAGAGATAGAAAGAGATAGAATGAAAAAGCAAGCAAGAAAGAGAGAGAGGGAGAGAAAAGCCCGAGAAACAGAAAGGTAGAGCGAGAAGTATAAAGATATACATAGAGAGATGTAATAATACACGTTGGGCTAGGCTATGGTGTCAGCCATGTTCTTTATTTAGAACACCCTCATCTTCCTCGTCTTCCCTCAGTCCTTCTCTAACTTCTTCACCACGTCCACGTACACTCCCCCTCTTTGAAGACTCATCCCTCCTGGGATGATACATGAAGACGTTTCCAACAGTCGCAAACTCCAGCACTCCGTCACCGTTTACGTAACCAACCCTCTTGAGAACGCCTTGTTGCACTGCAGTCTGCACCACTCGATAAGGTCCCAAATACACCTGCTTCGTGCCGGGAAGGCCCTTTCTGACGAGTATCAGATCGTTAAGCTGTATCTTAGGTATCCGCGTGTTGTGGCGGCGGTCGAAGTTTCTCTTCATATCTTCCCGATATCGCTGGTATGCTTCCGAAGTTTTTCGCTTTTCGCACAATTGCAGGCGGTCAGCAATGCGAAGCTGTTGATCAGCAGGAAGCACTGGCGCCTTTCCGAATGCCGCAAAATACGGGCTACAGCCGATGCTCGCAGTGTGCGATCGGTTGTGATGAGCAACAGCTGCCTCCAAGCAGCATTTCCATCCGCCTTGAAAGCTTGGGTACATTGAAATGAACTGCTTCAAATCTCGTATTATTCTTTCAGCCATGCCATTTCCTGCAGGATGGTACGGCGCGCAGCGTCGCAAAGTAACTCCACGTTGCTTCGCCCACTTTTGCAAACGCTGGCTTAGAAACGCTGGTCCATTGTCTGATATCACTACTTTTGTACTCTTAAACATCTCACGGCTCAAGAGAGCAATCACACTATTCGCGTCTTCTCTTCCCGGCCGTGCAGCCACTGTTCTTGTGCACTGGTCTATTGCCACTAGGAAAGACTGTGTTCTTCCTATTCCAGCAGCCTTTTTCTTGAGCTCTGCAAAATCGACGTGGACAACTTCAAACGGTATGTCGGAGTGTTGAGGCAAGACCATCTCGTCCGTTCTCTGAAGGTACTTGGCTTTGTGAACTTGACATTGATGACAAGACTGAACATACCGCTGGACGTCATCTTTCATGTGTTTCCACTGGAAACGTTGATGGATCTTGCGATAAGTCCTCCAAAAGCCATCGTGTCCGCATGAGTGCGGGGAGTCGTGATAAAGTTCCAAGATTCGAGGCACCATTGTTTCGGGGACTGCGAACTTTCCGTTGAGGAACTGGAGTTCTTCAGTTCCCTCCCACAACAGGTTTGCGTTGATGTTTTCTTGATCAGGAATGACCGCAAGTCTCGAAAGTGCATCTGCATCCTTTAGGTGCTCCCCAGGCCTGTGATGGACCACGAATGTAAACTGCTGGAGTTCGGCCACCCACCTAGCGATCTTTCCTCTAGGCTCTGCGAGGTTAAGGATGTAAGTCAAGGCTTGATGATCCGTGAAGAGCGTGAAGCTCCTGCCATCCAGGTAAGGTTTAAAATAGCGTACGGCCATTAGGACTGCCAAGGCTTCTTTCTCTGTAGTCGTGTAGTTAAGTTGCGCTTTCGAGAAGGTGTACGAATAGTATCCGACGACCCTCTGTTGCCGGCTCCGCGGACAGTCGGCATCTCTTTGGTAAAGCACTGCACCTGTGCCATAATAAGAAGCGTCGGTGTTCAGCTCGAAGGGCAACTTGAAGTCTGGAAGAGTGAGAACTGGATCAGATGAAATGATGCTCACAAGGCTGTGATAAACGGAATCACACTCTGCTCTCCACTGAAATGGAACATTCTTCTTAGTCATTTCTGTGAGGCATTTAGTTTTTGTCGCATAATCTCTAATGAACGACCGAAAATGCCCGGCCAAACCCAGAAATACCCGCAAAGAGTGTAAGTCATACGGCTTCTGCATTTTTGCTATTCGTTCTACGGATTCCTGTTTCGTTGTCTTGGTTTGGCCATCAATTACTCATTTCACGAGCAGTCCAGGCAGCAACGAGGCTGAACGACAGCTAATAATTTACCTTGCTTTATGCAGAACGCTGGTGGTGGAAGCAGGCAAGGTCTGCGGGATCACGTCTTAAGCCGCGACACTTCGTTGCCACGTCTCTGGCCTACCGTCGCTCGTTGGGTTTCAGCACGTGTCTTCGGAAGCGGTCAGCGCGACTAGGAATCAAGTGGGCGGAACCGGGAACAACGCCCCCTGAAATACCGTGACGTCACAGCTCTGCTATAAAACCACCGCTCCATCGAGGATCAGCCGTCATTTCACGAGCAGTCCAGGCAGCAACGAGGCTGAACGACAGCTAATAATTTACCTTGCTTTATGCAGAACGCTGGTGGTGGAAGCAGGCAAGGTCTGCGGGATCACGTCTTAAGCCGCGACACTTCGTTGCCACGTCTCTGGCCTACCGTCGCTCGTTGGGTTTCAGCACGTGTCTTCGGAAGCGGTCAGCGCGACTAGGAATCAAGTGGGCGGAACCGGGAACAACGCCCCCTGAAATACCGTGACGTCACAGCTCTGCTATAAAACCACCGCTCCATCGAGGATCAGCCGTCATTTCACGAGCAGTCCAGGCAGCAACGAGGCTGAACGACAGCTAATAATTTACCTTGCTTTATGCAGGTACGTGAACGATTTCTACTTTAACTTCTTAGTTCCTGGACTGCTCAGTGAATGACGGGTGTTATGGGTGATAAGCCGCCCACTACTGTGAAGGAACTAGCTAAGGCCTTGTCAGATTTTTCTGCTAGAATTGATGCCAAACATGATGAGCTAAAGAAAGACATCACAAAGGTTATTGAAGGCGAACTACAAACTCTTAGACAGTCGATCAACTTCATGAATGAGCACTTTGAGCAATTTAAGGAGGAACTTGGCGAAACAAGGAAAGAGCTTGCTGCGGTGCGAGCAGAAAACCACGCGATTAAAAGTGAAAACAGTCGCCTCGCCAAGGATATTAAGGAAATAAAACAGGAACTCACTGCTCTTCAACAATACAGCAGACAGAATAACCTAGAAATAAAGGGAGTTCCTGTAATGGAGGGAGAAAACTTGGTTTCCACAATGCAACAGCTTGCCACTTGCCTGAAAGTTGAAGTCAAAGAAACAGATATAGACGTTGTGCACCGAGTGCCATCAAGGAACGCGTCAACACCTAACATCATAGTTAGGTTTCTCTCGAGAGCTGTGAAAGATAATGTTCTGAGGACTGCTAAGAAGCAACGACTTAACACGACAGCTTTAGGTTTTCAGGGCATCGCATCTCCAGTATACATAAATGAGCACTTGTGTCCGGCAAACAAGGAATTGCTAACAGCCGCTCTAAAGACAAAGCGGGAAAAAAACTGGAAATACACCTGGGTAACTGGTGGCAAGATTTTGATGCGGAAGGCGGATAATTCACGTGTGCTTCACGTCACATGTGCTGAGGATCTTTCCAAAGTTGTTTGAGGATTCCCTGCTTGTTTCTGTAAACCTGGAGTTTCCTATATCTTTAAATGGCGTTTTCTTTTTCTGAGGTTGAAAACATATGGCTGCAGCAGGATCATTTCGCAGTATTACATTGTAATATTCGCAGCATAAAGAAGAACTTCGATCATCTGCTTTCGTACTTATCACAGCACTCGTTTAAATATGATGTCATCGCTATAACTGAAACTTGGCTTCGAGAAAGCGAATCAGTTCATCTACCCGGCTACGTCATGCTGTCGCAACCTAGAAACAGTGCTACACGAGGAGGGGGCGTGGCGCTATTTATCAAAGACTGTTTTAGTTTCGTTCACCTTAGCAATAGCTCATGCTGCAGTTCATCGGTAGAGACTCTTTTTATTCATCTTCAGAATGGTGTTACCATCGGTGTAATATATCGTCCACCAAATTCCAGTGTGGCTGACTTCATTACTGTGATGGAAAGTACCATGATTCCCATTGTGGCCTCTAAAGCGCATGTTATTGTTTGCGGTGATATTAACATAGACTTGTCTGGAGATACATGTGACGATTACGTGTTTTTGCTACAATCAGTTAATCTGAGAAATGTTATTTCATCCCCTACTCGCATAACAGACCACTCGGAGTCGATTATTGATCACGTGTTGTGTAACGCTGACTTGGATGTATCGGCAGGCGTATACGCTGTTGCTATTGCGGATCACAATCCCACCTTTCTATTTTTACCCCAGAAACACATTTGTGCTCCTGACATACCTGCCATTAAACGAACAACACGTGTCGACTATAATTCTGTGCAAAGACTACTACAAGCTACGAATTTTGATGCCCTCTATGATGAAGACGTGGACGTGGAGTGTGATAACATTGTACAATGCATTGTGGATGCCATTGAACGATCAACGCGTAACTGTTCGCGCCGAAATTACGACCATGCCATATGTCCATGGATGAATAGAAATATACTTGAGGTTTTGAAGCTGAAAGATTTTTACTACGACAAATGGAAAAATAACAGGAGCAATGAATACTACCATCAAAATTTTAAGTTTTACAGAAATAAGTCAGTAGCAATGATAAGAAAATCCAAGAAGTGCTACTATACCAACCTAGTGAAAAAAAATGATGGTAACACGAAGAAGATATGGCAGGTTGTTAAAGACGTCACTGGCATGGGTAGCAAACAACGCATTATACCTGATAATCCAACTCGCGAAGTGGCCGACAACTTTAACGATTACTTTACTAATATTGGTCTCAGCCTTGCGACGAAGTTCCCTGCTCATATGCCGAATTTAAATGCACCCTGTACTGTTACCAATAATTTCCATCTATGTGATGTGACTGAGGATGACATCCGACAAGTTATTAAGAAGTTACCAGGGAACAAGGCAGCTGGCCATGACGCCATATCATCGAGGATTTTAAAGGAGAATATCGATGTTTTGTGTGGTCCCTTATGCCATATATTTAATCATGCATTTTCCTCTAAAACTTATCCTAGTATACTTAAGACCGCCAAAGTAATACCAGTGTACAAATCTGGTGATCGGAATCTTCCGGACAGCTACAGACCAATATCTGTCCTGAGTAGTATTAACACTACGCTTGAAAAACTAATTTCGTCGCAATTAAGGCGCTTCCTGGGTGAACAGAAAGTACTTTGTCCTCAGCAACACGGCTTTGTTGCTAACAGGTCCACTTCAACTGCTGTTTCGATGCTTACGCAATATATTAATTCCGCGCTTCATGAAAACAACATAGCAATAGCAGTATTTTTAGACATACGAAAGGCATTTGATGCTATTAGTCATTCCATTTTACTGGAAAAAATGCATTCCTATGGGATAAAAGGTAACTCGCTTGATTTCTTTTCTAGTTACTTATCGGCACGCAAACAAAAGGTAGTCATTGGTGACATCAAGTCATCTTACGGTTATATTAAATGCGGGGTGCCACAGGGTTCAGTTTTGGGCCCTATATTGTTCTCCCTTTATATCAATGATGTCCCGCGATTCCTACAGAGGTCAAGGGCACTGATGTACGCGGACGACACTGTTTTAGTTTTCACAGGACACTCCTTAGCAGATCTACAAAATGACGCGATGACCGATTTATCGAACATTTCGGAATGGTTTGCCAGGAATCAGCTGACTGTTAACTGTACTAAAACAAAGTACATGGTGTTTCACTCTCGTAGGAAACATATTGACGCTGAATCTCTTAACCTAACAATAAACAACGCTCCTATTCAACAAGTTCCTTGTTTTAAATATTTAGGCGTCACTTTTGATGAACATTTACACTGGCATGAGCAAGTAAAGAGTGTGTGCGCAAAGGTAGCCTATGGCTGCTATTCGCTAATAAAAGCTCGCCAATATTTTCCACAAGCTATACTTCGCACACTTACTTTTCATTGTGTCACTGTCACATAGGTTACTGTCTGGAATCGTGGGGTGTGACGTACAACACTTATCTAAAAACTCTTGAACGACTTCAAAAGCGTACACTGAAAATCATAAGCCAAGGTGAATCAGTAGGTAGTATTTTCCAATCACAACGCATTCTCTCGGTTCCGATGTTGCGCGACTACAAAATTGCCGTTTCAGTAAATAACATAATTAATAGAAATTCACCTTTGCCTGCTGATCTTTTTTCAATTCCTAAACGCAATACGCGACATGCTTCGAATGGTAATTTCAATCTGCCCAAATGTTTTAATGTTTACGGAGAAAGACTAATACAATTTAATGGAACAAAAATATGGAACACGGTCCCCCTAGAGATTAAAACGGCACGTAATTTCAGCATGGCATGTAAATCATTTTTTCTGTGGAGTCAAGACATGTAAGCATGTGTGTGTTTGATTCGATTTTCATTGTATTGTTCTTTTTTAATAAGTGCCTATGTATAGCAAGCTAGTTGCAAGCTAATAAGTATGCATGTCTGCAGGAAAAAATGTATTACTTTGTTGTCTGTATTTATATGATTGCTTTTGTTTGGTTGTCTGTATTTATATGATTGCTTTTGTTTGGTTTTTCAAAGCTGACCTGTACATTTTTTTTTATGTTGCACATTGTATTGGACCGGCCACTAGCCACTTTAGGCTATCGGTCCAAATAATCCCTGTAATCGTATATATCTATTCATGAAAAAAATAAAGTTTTCTTTCTTCTTCTTCTTCTTCTTCTTCTTACCCAAAAACACAACTTTTCTTTGGAAAAGCTCACTCTTCTTCTCGTTAATCTTGAGCTCGGCATCACAAAGTGCTTGAAGTACTCTAGCAAGATGGTTTGAATGTTCGTCCTCGTTGCGGGAATAAACAATTATATCGTCAATGTAGACGTTACAAAACTTCCCAAGAAACGGTCGCAAAACGTCATTCATCATCTTCTGGAACCAAGCGGGTGAGTTCTTCCATCCAAATGGGAGTCGATTATACTCGTAGATTTCAAAGGGCGTTATGAATGTAGAATATTTCTTGTATTTTTCAGATAGCGGAACTTGCCAAAAACCTTTGCATAAGTCAATGCGCGAGAACACTCTTCATCCACCCGTTTCATCTATGATAGAGTCTATACGTGGCATAGGAAACGGGAAAAGCTCTGTCTGCTTATTAATTTGTCTATAGTCTGTGCAGAGTCTAAGACTTCCATCTTCCTTAGGTGCAATGGTGATGGGCGACGCGAATGGAGATGTGGATGGACGAATGATCTGTGCATCCAACATCTTTTGGATCTCGTTCTGAAGCCACATTCTTTTCTCCCTTGACATATTGTAGGGCTTTTTTCTCACCACCGTCGTATCATCTAGCTTGAATGGTACCTCAAACTTTGTAGTTGCCGTAGGATATCCTTTCAAGCATAGCAATTCCGGGTAAAGCGTCTTCACATCTTCACCTGACGATGGCTTCCTTAGAGTCCTCGAAGGTGAAGTTGAAGTTGAAGCGTTGAGGCTGTGGCGCTTTTCTTCTGTAGTCACTTCTCCAGTCCAGTAGATGTTAAGGTGAAGGGCACTGATGGCTGGACGTGAAAGGAGTAATTCATAGGGCACTCCGTCCAATACCAGTGCTTGCGCAGCGACAGTGTTTCCGAGACACGATATGGTAACACAAGTCCATTTATCGTGAACATCTCGCCTTCCATCGTATCCGTGTACTTCTACAGGTCGTCCCTGTTTTACTTTCTCACTCTCAACAATACTGGCATTTATGACTGTGACGCTGGCTCCGCTGTCAACTAACGCGCTCCTTTGCTTTCCATTAACAAAAACAGATATGTACAATAGACTTGTATGCGACAAATAAACAGCTTCTCTTGATGTCATCGGGCGGAAGCCGAGACCCTCTTTATTTAGTTTTTTGTCACGTCATCTAGCTCCTCATTATGGCATGAGTCTTCCTGGTCGGTTAAAAATGACACACGCGTTGCGGTAGACTTCGAGTTTGCAAAGGGGCGTCTTTCGTCAGCTCGTGTGGTGCCTGTACACCTTGCAGCAGGTGTCATGGTTTGACGCTGGGTTCCTAGGTCCTGGAGGAAGAGGTTTCGCATTCCCCGCAGAAGGTCTTCAACCGTCTTGGGTCCTCTCACTTGTATTTGCTTCTGGAGGTCCGGACTCAAACCATGGATGATAAGCGGAACCACAGACGTCTCGGGCAAGGATGGGTCAGCCAGCTGGAGCAACCGCCTTTTCTCGTAAAATAGCTGAGTGCAGATCCAGACGTGTACTTGAATGCGATTGCTTTGTCCCATAGCAACACCTTGTTCTCGCCAAAAGAGCTGAGAAAACTTTCTTTCCACTCTGTCCATGGCTTGTTACTGTGAGCGTTGACACGCAACTCATACCAACTCTTCGCTATTGCCGAGAGGAATAATCGCATGTTTTTCACTTTTTCCTCGTCACTGTGCCAGTAGTTTTCGTTGCATGCATATTCGTAAAATGTTAGCCAGGACTCGGGACTGCTAGACTCTCCATCAAACATGTCTGGCTTCACGTGTTCGAGACTCGGTCTGCTTATTCGTTCGGTCACGTTTACAAGCAACCGCATTAAATCATTTTGCTGCCTGTTCTGTTCCTGTTGCATTGCAAGAAACTTGTTGAACAGCTCGACGGAGCTGTCAGACGAAGCAACGGTAGCGGGCTTCGCGTAGTTTCCAACTGGAGTCAGAACGAAATTCTCATAATCTTGAAGTTTCATATTGATCCTCACAGTTCACAGGAACTATACGTGGCTGCGCCAATTTGTAATAATACACGTTGGGCTAGGCTATGGTGTCAGCCATGTTCTTTATTTAGAACACCCTCATCTTCCTCGTCTTCCCTCAGTCCTTCTCTAACTTCTTCACCACGTCCACGTACAAGAGAGAAAGAAAGACATAGAAATAAACAGAGACAAAAAGGACATAGAAAAAACAGATGAGAGAAAAAGAAGGAAACAGGAAGGAAGAAAGATAAAATTAAGAGAAACAAAGAAGGCGGTCCAGCTCCGCACTTCCTTCAGGCTTGGCACGCCAGGTGTGAAGCTGCCATAATATTTTTTATGTGGTGCCGAGTGCAGTCGTTCACCCAATATACTGCCTTAAGACACGTAACGGTTCGATGTTTTGCTACTTGAATCACGGTTTGAGAGTTTCCGTTAGTCCTCTTGAAATTTTGACGTTCTGTAGAGCTCTACAGAACGGTAACTGTGCTTTCTGAAGCAGTACTATCGACATAGGGTACAAAATACGTTACTTTTAGTTTACATATGTATTAACCTAATGGGCTCACCAGAGATGAGTTGTAGACAATTCGCTTGCCTTTGCCTTTTCTATCTGATTATTATTATTCTTTGTGCTTAGTGGTTGAGATTTTTGTGCGTATAAGAAGGGCAGTAACTGATACAACGTTGGAAGTTTTAGCAAGAAACTGCGTGAAAATATGTTGCGTGCCGCTTGTCAATCCGGAACCTTCATATATATAGTTGTTCAACATGCTTGCACGTGTTAATGGACGTCCTCTAAAGCTGCATTTGATTTCGTGTCTAAGCCACAGTGTGAAAGCCACATTGATTTAGATTTAGACTCATGATACGGTACTTCTGTGTTGGCGTAAGTATAGCATATCAGTACCGAAAGGGCTCTGAAACATCTTTTAAAGAAATGTTTTGACGTTACATCCAGGCAATGGGGATAATGCCCATCGGTGCATGGGTGGGCGCTGTGAAAACCCGAACATAAATATTTCCTCATACAAACTACCAATGTTCGACTTTGGTGGAGTTTCGCCGATGGTCTCAGAAATAAATGATATATATATATATATATATATATATATATATATATATATATATATATATATATATTGTTACGTACTCTGGAGTAGCGTAAGGGGGTTTTTTAATGGGCACAGAGACCGCGGAAATCGTCCAAGCTACGTCGTCGTCCTCTTTCTCTACCCGCGCTTCCCTTGTTTTTCACCGACAGTGACACTTCGTATCATTCCTCCTCTCTCAGACGAAGCCCTCTGGGCGAGTCATTCTGGTGTCCTTCGTGTATACGGCTTCAGGCGGGCATCATGCGTCACCTCGGTCTTGCATGAACGTCGGCCACTAGTAGTCAGACGTGCGATTTCGTAGTTTACCTCGCTTAGACGATGGAGGATCACGAACGGACCGGCGTAGTGTGCGAGTAGCTTTTGGCTCAAGCCACGTCTGCGTATTGGGGTCCACACCCACACTAGATCACCGGGAACATAAGTTACATGCCGGTGTTGACTGTCGTAGCGTGTTTTGGAGGAGTCTTGCGCTGCCAACGAACGTAAGCGTGCAAGTCGACGAGCCTCTTCTGCGCGACACAATGTCTCCGCAATTGACAAGTCGTCATGAACGACAAAAGGAAAGATAGTGTCCAGCGTATGTCGAGGCGAGCGAGCGTAGAGCAGGTAGAAAGGGCTGTAACCGGTAGTTTCGTGTTTCGCAGAGTTGAAGGCGTACGTCACGAACGGTAATACTTCATCCCAGTTCTTGTGGTCGGAGGTGACGTACATGGATAACATGTTGATGAACGTTCGGTTTGTGCGCTCGGTCAGACCGTTAGTTTGTGGGTGATAAGCAGTTGAGTGTCGAAACTTGGAGGCACACAAGCGAAGTAATGATTCTACCACATCGGCGGTAAATTGTCGACCACGGTCACTTATCACCACGCGAGGTGGCCCGTGCCGGAGTATGACTGAATGCAACAGGAACTCCGAAACCTGGCCTGCCGTGGCTGAGGGTAAGGCAGCCGTCTCGCAGTACCGCGTCAGGTAGTCAGCGCATACAATTATCCACCGGTTGCCTTTTGAAGAACGGGGGAATGGTCCCATAAGATCAATGCCGACCTTTTCAAAGGGAGAACTGGGGGGCATTACGGGCTGCAGATGACCGACTGGACCTGAGGTGGGCCGCTTGTGGCTCTGACACTGCGTACAACTGGCCACATATTTTTCAATTGTCTTTCGCATTTGAGGCCAATAGAACCGCTGTTTGGTGCGACTAAGTGTTCGTGCGGTTCCTAAATGACCAGAGGTCGGGTCGCCGTGCGTGAGACGCAGAACAGATGTGTGAAGAGACGCAGGAACGACCAGCAGAAAGCGGGCGCCCGTCGTTGACAAGTTCCTCTTGTAAAGAAGACCACCTCGGACGCGAAACTGGCCTTCGGGTATTGGCTCGTTTGTTGCAGGGAAGAGAGCTTTCAAGCTTGGGTCTTTGCGCTGCTCAGCGGCGAAAGTCACGGCATCGGGAAAGCTAGGCGACAGCGAAGCGATAAGGTGGTCGAAGTTATCGGCCTCACAATCCGTCGTAGGTAGTGGCATCCTAGAGAGGCAATCCGCATCAGCGTGTCGACGACCACTCTTGTACGAAATGGTGAAGACATATTCTTGCAAACGAAGGGCCCATCGTGCGAGGCGACCGGAGGGGTCGCGAAGGTTGACCAGCCAACACAGGGAATGGTGATCTGTGACGAGGGTGAACGGGCGGCCATAGATGTATGAGCAAAACCGCTGTACTGCAAAGACTACCGCTAGGCATTCCTGTTCGGTCATTGTGTAGTTGCGTTCAGGCTTGCTTAAAGAACGACTTGCGTACGGCACGACGCGTTCCTTGTTACCTGAGCGCTGAACGAGAACGGCGCCGAGACCGATGCCACTTGCGTCCGTGTGTATCTCTGTTGGCGACGAGGGATTGAAGTGCCGAAGTATCGGCTGTGAAGTTAACAAGCACTTCAGCTGGCGAAAAGCGGCATCACACTCGGGGCTCCACTGAAACGGGCTGTTCTTCTGGAGAAGTCTCGTCAGAGGATGAGCGACATCCGCAAACCTGGGTATGAACCGCCGGAAATACGAGCATAGCCCGATGAAGCTGCGAAGTTGTTTCACAGATTTGGGTTGCTCGAACGATTCAACGGCCGCTGTCTTCTGTGGGTCAGGTCTAATGCCATCTTTATCGACGAGATGGCCCAGCACCAATGTTTGTCGCTCGCCAAAGTGGCACTTTTTCGAATTCAGTAGGAGGCCAGCCTTTTCAATACACGTGAGCACAGCATCTAGGCGCGTGTTATGCTCCTGAAACGTGCGTCCAAATATTACGACATCATCAAGGTAACACATACAGATCTGCCATTTTAAACCACGCAAAATAGAGTCCGTGAATCTCTCGAACGTCGCAGGCGCATTACATGATCCGAATGGCGTTACGTTGAACTCGTACAGTCCATCAGGCGTAACGAATGCCGTCTTTTCCTTGTCAGCTGCGTGCATCGGAATTTGCCAGTAACCCGATCGTAGATCAACAGAAGAAAAGTAGGAAGCGGAATGCAGGCAATCAATGGCGTCATCGATGCGCGGCAGCGGATAGACATCTTTCTTGGTAACAAAATTCAGGCGGCGGTAGTCAACGCAGAATCTCCACGTACCATCCTTTTTCTTAACTAGAATGACGGGAGCGGCCCAGGGACTCGCCGATTCCTGAATTATCCCCTTTTCCAGCATCTCTTGGACTTGCTCGTCGATGATTTTGCGCTCTGATGGTGCCACTCGGTAAGGCTTCTGCCGTATGGGATGAGCCGACTCGGTGTGGATCTGATGACGTATCCGGGACCATGGAATGGAGGGCGTTTGACTATCTTTACAAAAATCGAACACTTTTGAATGCTTAGAGAGAACGTCGAGCAGTGTATCACGTTCGCCTTGGCCAAGTGACTTGCTGATCATTTGTAGCAATTGGGAATCCTCTGAACCTTGCGAATCTGGGCGTCCATTCTGGTCTGTAGCATCAACAAGCGCAACCAGCGTCGTAGACGATTCAGGTTTAAAGAATGCAAGTTTCATGCCGGCTGGCAAAACTGCAGGCTCCATGGAACTGTTCATTGTCCAAACACCTGCTCGTCCATCAACAACAGACACCACGCAATGGGGAATTAGAATGTTCTTCTTCAGACAGGGGGCCAAAGGAATCGGTTCGAGTGTGGCGTCAAACATGGCACAGTTGTTACCAGAACAAGTCACGGGAACGCACACGGCAGAAAACGCAGGAACGACTGTGTCCTCGGAGACGAAAAAGATGCAGTCATCACAATAGGAATTCTCTAAGAGCGCAGCTGGAAAAGTACCATGCAGGGAAAGGTGCCCACCTCTGCAGTCAACAGTTGCCCCACACTCACGCAAAAAGTCGATACCCAAAATAACGTCATGTGTAGACCGTGGAATAACCGCAAATTCTGTGCAAAATACCTTGCCACACAAGGAGACGTCCGCAGTACAAAATCCCACTGGACACAACGCGTCACCGCTCACACCACCGAATGTCACACCAGGGCTCAGGCAAAACATCACTTTAGGTCCGAGAAGGTTCTTAA
This sequence comes from Rhipicephalus sanguineus, assembly GCF_013339695.2. Classification (NCBI taxonomy): domain Eukaryota; kingdom Metazoa; phylum Arthropoda; class Arachnida; order Ixodida; family Ixodidae; genus Rhipicephalus; species Rhipicephalus sanguineus. Next base: position 98,895,134 of record NC_051180.1, on the reverse strand, counting down.
AACTTATACTCATCAACAGAGATCGTCGCGCCTGTATCTACAAGTGCCATAGTAGGTTCCGTATCAACAAGTACGTGAACTCTTTGTGGAACAGCGCTCACGAGACGACGACGAAGAAAGAAGGCACAGGACAGGCGCTGTCTCGCAACTAAAGTTTATTAGGAAAGACACGCATATATATAGGTGATGTGCAACAACAAAACAACAACTAAAAAACACCAAAAGCGAAAAAGACCCAAACAAGTCTCAGGCAAGTAAAAGCAAACAAAGCAGGTATCATACTCTGCAGGTGCTGCAAAGGTATGAAAATTCTGAGTCACTCAGCGAAATCGATGGCATGCTAACACACATATCTCCTTTTCTTCTAATGTGGAACGCCTCGATCACTTCCCTTGCTACCTGTTCTTTATGATGCGATAAAATCATTGCGTCAAGAACGTGAACTCTGTTCTTCAACATAAACGCTGACGGGGGTATATCTGTAGATAGCGCCTGGTATCTCGCGGCCTCACCCCCATTGGCCGCACCGACTAGTTTTCCGGCGGCGGTGACCGCGTGCGTCGCCGTGACGACGGTGATCGCGGAGCTCGTGGAGCTGGTAGCGGCGTCAAGCTTCGATCAGAAGCCGGCGAGGGGTAGCGGAATCCGGTTGGTGCGCGTGGTGGCCGTGGCGTGTAGAGTGGACGGTCGAAAGGCTGAGAAGGCTGTCGCTGGTATAGACTGCGGTGGTTGCAAAAACGTGCGATGTGACCCGGGACGCCACAGTTGTAGCACACCGGATGTGGTCGAGATACAGGCGGCTGCTCACAGTAACCACTCCTCTCAGAAGGCATGGAATAGTAGTGCCGCTCTTCAGGGGCACCGTGGCCAAGCGACGTTCGTTGACGGTAACCAGGCGAGCGGAAACGCCGTTCGTAATTGGGTGGTGTGCGATGTGAGAACCCAGACTGCCGTGTGCCTCGGTATTCATCGGGATCAGCTGCGTTGACCGATGGCTGCCACGGAGCAAGAGTAGCCGGAGTTCGCGCATGCTCTAGTTCTCTTGCATAGGCCTCCTGAAAGTCGTTGGGGTGATGAGATGCTTGCTGACATCGAAGCAGCTCTTCTCTGACATTCTGCCGTACTGTGAAAGCAAGGTCGTTGGGCGACACTGTTTCGACGCTAGCCACAGTTGGGATGTTAGACAAGCGGCCGAATTTCGGAGAGATCCGTCGCATCTTCAGCGATTCAAAGGTGCGGCAGTGCTTCATCACGTCAGACACGGAGTTCAGGCTTTCCTTTCCAATTAAGAAATTGTACACGTCTTCGGCTATACCCTTAAGGACGTGTCCAACCTTGTCTTCTTCAGACATCCGAGCATTCACTATCTTGCACAGCTTCAAGATTTCTTCAATCTGTGTCGTACATGTCTCTCCTGGAAGCTGTGCCCTCTGAGCCAATGTCTGCTCCGCGCGCTTCTTCTTTGCGTCAGAATCGCCGCAGCACTTCTGCACTTCTTCAACAAAACGGTCCCAAGTCGTAAACATGTCCTCGTGGTTCTCGTACCACATGAGAGCGGTGTCAGTTAGCGAAAACACAACATGCCTGAGCTGCGCTTCCGAGTCCCAGCCGTTGCTCCTGCTCAGCCGCTTATAGTTCTTGAGCCGCACGTCGACGTCTTCTTCTGAGGTTCCGCCGAAGTTTGGTGGCACTCGGTAGTAGGGCACGGAACCCGTCGGAGTTGGCGTCGAAGCAGCAGAGGTCTGCTCTTGGGACATTTCGATCGGCGAAGGCGGGAGTCCGGCAAGGCGGCGGCTGCGGCGAAGTTCAGGTAGTGAAGCTTCCGTTGTTGCGTTCGTCTTACCCAGCACCACCCACCAATCTGTTACGTACTCTGGAGTAGCGTAAGGGGTTTTTTTAATAGGCACAGAGACCGCGGAAATCGTCCAGCTACGTCGTCGTCCTCTTTCTCTACCCGCGCTTCCCTTGTTTTTCACCGACAGTGACACTTCACAGTGACACCACAGTGACATATATATATATATATATATATATATATATATATATATATATATATATATATATATATATATATATATATATATATATATATATATATATATATATATATATATATATATATATATATATATATATTGTTTGAACAATGTAATCAATAGTAATGTGTACTCGCTGATCCTACGCTATGTTTACAAATGTATACCTTATCCTTTTGCAGTTGTTTTTGGCGATTATATCGCCCATGATTTTGTTACTAAAATTGTTGTATTGTGTGTTCTTCTATCGCAATGTATAATGTATAATTTTGTATGTAATTTTGACTTTGTTTGTGATTTTAACCATATATGATCTTGTGCAAACATATAGTATTTTTCATGTGCCTTCGCTGCTATAATCTCTGAAGAGATTGGCAGTATTGTTAAATAAATAAATAAATAAATAAATAAATAAATATATGGGGGTAAGCGAGGCTTGGCCAGTGCGTGCCTGACCTGTACTATGTTTCTTTCTTTCTCTCTTTCCATCGCTATATACAACACTCCCTCCTATCTTTTTTGTTTCCTTCATGCCGAGAATTGCACCTGCATCCAGGTGCTTATCCATAGCGGCACAACGCTTCTGTTGCTACAGGAAACAACGACTGTCATGTGTCACTGTCACCAAGGCAACAATGAAATGTGGCAACGGGAAATGAGAAGTGACCTCGATAAAATATCAGATTGGCATATCGGAAACGACCGATGGCCGACATAACCACGATCGAGAGAGCCTAAGTCATTGGAAAATGCCGACTACAAATACACGTGTGACCAGCGCACCTACGAAGGCTGGATTTCTGTACACCCGCCCGCGTCGAGTATTTCGCGGATAATGCTGCCGACACCCCCTAAATCTGTAACTCATAACAGTTTTTGCTTGAAAATACGCGCCCATTATCGCTTAGCAAATTGCGAAAACCACTCAACCCCGAGCAAAGGTTACCCGACCGGAGCATAGCACGGGTTAACGCACTCGCCCTTGCCTGTTTTGGACTCCTTCACTTTCTCCCTTTAATCAAGATGACCGCAAAGCCGGTGTAATTCTCTCCGGTCCGTCTGTACATATAGGGGCGATGACGTAATAACGCTCCGGAGCACGCCGCTAATGGCTTCAGAGGAGAGCGTAAATCATTATTTAACGGCAATTTTTTTTCCTGCCCAAATTAGCGACCGTATACACGCTGCACGCGTGTATGAGTGCATGATGCCTCGGCAACTGCGTTCTGCGAGAAAGTAAAATGAAATCGATTCATATACGAGATGCCTGCTTCTTTTTCTTATTGTTTTGTGTCTCGCTGAACGCCTTGTTCCCAGTCTTCACAGGCTACGCACACGGCCGCTTCGCTCGGGCGTGCAGCAAAGCACGCACGGTCGGACGTGGAGACGCTCCCTGATGCGCGATGCCCACCCTCGGCCCCGCCCCCTTTCTTTCTGTATTTCTTTGTTTCCTTTGCATAATGCTGCATCGTGCGCTTCGATGGCGTGACCTGTCGCTCTTCCAGCATCCTCTTCTCGAAAGCTGTGGCATGAAGAAAGAAAAAACTGAAATAGTAAAGAGTTATCGACAGCAACAAGTCAATGAAGAGAGGCGTAGCTGCTGCGCACGTAAGTGGTCTTTACGCCCTCTTTTCGAGATCACAAAGACACCTTTTTGCCCCGGAGTGGGCGGCGTCGCGGATATAGATAAAACCCGTCTTCGACGGGACGTGCTTTGAAGGTGCGATCTGACGCGTCACGTCAACATTGAACGTCGGTCTTTAATTCGTGGCTTCTTTCGCAGCGTGGCCATTTACTCTTGCTCGCTCTTTTTTCTCTCTGTCCTTCAGGTGAGGCAGTCGATACCTGGAAACAAACGTCGTAGGGATCAATGCAAATAATCGGGTGTGCCTTGGCTTTCATTAGTTCACTACTCACTAATTGTGGTTACTTTCATAATTAAATGCGTTCGCCTATGATGCGAAATCAAGATTATCCAGTATTGACTGACCTCGTAATACACTCAGCGCAATGATGCGTTTCATAAAAATTGAGTTTTGCGGCTTTGCGTGCGAAATCTACAATGTGATTACGATAATCATTATCAGTCTCTAAGTAACCGTAGTAGTTAGGCATTTACTCGTCGATGTCATAACGTGGCGGTAATTTTCAAATAAATCTGCTATTGCGTACAACATATACACGCCAGGAAACGCTACTATAGAGACTGTATAGCGTTTACACTCACGCGCGGCGGGATAAATGCATATCCCGCCGTTGTGAAGGTTGTAGCTTAAAAACGGTAAACATCATAGTGCGTACTTGTCGTAAAGATCGTAAAGCGCTATACTTGCAACGCTAACGTGCGGACAAACTACAGGCGTTCGGTAGTAATAACTACAACCATGGGCACTGCCTCCATGACAGCGTTCACAACGCGACTGGGCCATTATCGCACTGAAAAAAAAAAAAACCCTCAGAGATTCAATATGCATGCTTGATGCGTAAACACGTTTTTTGTCAGTCACCCTTTTTTTTCATGAACTATTAAATATTGTAAATACATCCTGTAGCTGTCTTTCTCTCTCTGCCGTTATTATAGCAGTGCAAAATAAAATTCAGCTTTACTTTCCGTCTATGCGTTAACTTGCGCATCTCATGTGAGAGGAAAGCAGAAGTAGTGTTGCGGTAACAACTCTTTATCATTATATCAATTAAACTGTAACAACTGGATGCAGAATAAAGCGAGCTAGTCGCCTGAAACACTGGAGAAAAGCTTTAAGGAATGATCAGGCATCCATGTCAGTCTGCCAAAGATTGTGGTTCTCTTAGAATATTGATTCTTGGGCCCTTTACTTGAGCTCCGAAGCAGATAGTCTAAAGACATACCCCCCCCCCCCCATAAAAATAAAAAATCAATCCATAGGTCGGTATATGGCAGCGTATTGTGAACCAGATCAATATCATCCTAATCAGCTATCGCCATGGAACGGCTTATCTCATATAGGTGTGCAACTGTCGCCATCTTCCACCAGACATACTTATCGTATATCCGAAATTTTCCTTAAAAAACCTAACCACCTGCCACTTTCAACAGAATTTTCATTCTCTTTGGCACCCGTTCTGTTTCTCGAAAAGACCACCGGTTATATTCTATATGCATTGCATGGCATACAGAATTCCAGCTTTCCATTATGTCACTGGAATATCAGTCGCACGTCTGCTGGCTCTCTTAACCGCAGCACCGTGCTCAACGCTTACGTCACATTTCTTTTTCAGCCGTTTATTGTGTGGTCCATAGTATCTCCTCTACGCCCTTAGTTGATCTACCAGTCTCGAGCGGTAGGTTAGTAGTATATTATGTTTTGTTTTCTTTTAAAAAGCTTCGAAAGCAGCGAATTTCTGATGGTCCACCGCGTAACATACGCTTTCGATATCAACGTCTCAAGATATTTAATTTCCACCACAAATATATTTAGTGCCCAAGAGTTATACTGAAACAGCTGTCGCCGAAGTGCTTCCAATGGTGAAAAATCGCACATAGTTTTAAAACTGGCGCGCGATTAAAGCAACACACGGCTCCTTTTTCAGAAGGAGCCGAAGACGACATCGACGAAAGCGACGGTCGGCGCAACGTCTGCGATGGCCATTCCATCTTACCCGCTTGATCGAGGACATCGGACGCTCGACCTGACGGCGTTTCCTGCGACGAACTGGACCGCAAGCGTATACCGCCTCTCTCCGTACGACGCTTGAAAAATGTATCAGCATCGATAACTGCAGGCTAACGTATCCTCGTCTTGCCGTGGCACCAACACACACCCACAGCGCGCCGCCAGTTCGTAGCGGACGTAGCGGCGGCCTCAATCGCCTGTCGTCTCTTGTGCGTTGTGTAGTAGCGCAGCGTTAAGAAGAAACGAGCAACAGCTGGCGGTGATTTGGTGGCGATGCCGCCGCTGCCATTTGTGTGACTGCGCTGTCGTTGGGCGGCGACTCAAGACAGAAGCCGATGGTGCCTGCGACAGACAACAGGCGCGGCCTTCAATTGGTCATCATCTTCGGTGTACAGCCCCCCCCCCCCCCTCCACCTTTCGCCTTTTGCTAGCCTCCATCTGTTGCCGCTAGCAAAAAAGAAACAAAAACGACCGTTCTTGAGCTTGTCCTTACAGGTTTCATACTCAAAAGCTCTCTTCTCTACTTCGACTCTTGCGGTGGGCCTGTAGAAATGGAATGAGTCACGACAATAGATAAAAATAGGGGCGAGTCGGGTTGGAAAGAGTTTCGATCGGCGGCGATCATTGCAAAGCGGTGGCTCTATGACCGCGAGAATTGCCGTCCTGCTATTTGTGGCCGGACTGCCGGTGAGAAATTTTTATTTTTTCACACTCGCAGACAGCGGCAGAAAGATGACATTTCATCTGTGGACGTTTGCTCTTGGTTTCTCTCTCGCTTTTTTGTTCTCATCGCTCGGTAGTGAAAGACTGACGCCAAAATGTTAATTCAAACCTTTCCACCTTCTGTCGTGATGACGCATTTCGCATCAGTTGCGACGGCTTCCGTCGCTCTCCGAACTGGTCGCTTTTCTCGATCACCTGGAGCATGTTGCAAGTGGGCGTGTCTTGGAGCCTGGAAAGGGAAGAAACGTCTTGGCATTGTTGTTCCCTGAACCTTAGTGCGGTCAGCGCCGGCTGCTGCTACCATGCACATGCTTGATGTGCCTTAGACAAACGGAGTCCAAGATCAAGAAGGGAGCCGACAGATGGATACACGGAGTGGGATAGGTTTCAAACAGGAGAAAGTGCCTCGGAACAGGCTGGCCGACGTTTCGATAGATGGACCTATCTTTGTCAAAGGCGCCTTGTCATCCTTGGCGTGTTAGTTTTAAAGGGTTAGTGTTGACTTCATGTCCAGCGGTGGCGCTTGTCGCTGTTGTTGATTCCAGGCTGGAAGGAGAAGACTAGAGAGGAGTGTAGACCGTGCCACATCATTTCAAGAAAGTTTGCAATGGCGCTGCAAAGAGGAAAAAGAAAAAAAGAAGGAAAAAGGAGAAAGAAAAAAACAAAAAACGGGGGGGGGGGGGAGTGTTGGTGGTCTACCAAAGGGAGAGCCGTGAGAAGGGACTACAAAAAAAAATCGCAGTATGTAAGCGACTTGGGAAGGCCGCAGGGCGGCGTGTCTGGGAAAGTAACTTAGGAAGGTGGATGATTGGGCTAATTGTGGTATATTGTGGTTATTAGCGCGCTATACCGTCTTATATCTAGGAAAGAGCGGAGTATGCAAGCTACCTGGAAAAGCAGCAGAAGGGCGGCACGTCTAGCCATCACAAAAGGCTGCAGAAGATGGTGGGGAAGGAACTGCAGGCGGGGAAAGCGGGCGGCGTACTTTTAAAAGCCCATATGTTGAGATTAAGTGATATGAGAAGGGTGTCTGAAAACCACGTGCTTAATGGGTGAAGTCATTGGCAGACATACGCATCCAGTGTCACTGATGGCCTCAAAAGTTGGGCGGCTGCCCTGTAAGGAGAAAAAAAAAAGAAAAAAGGAAAAGGGCCGGGGAAACAATCGGAATAGTGCGCGGAGAACTTCCTGGGAAGGAATGCGGGGTAGGAGCGGTCGTAGGAGCGCGTAAAGAGGAAAGGGAACCGTCGTCCAAAGGTTCTAGAAGATGGAGGCTTCTTAAGAGTAATATGTGTATATATAATATAATATGTCCCCCATATATATACATTTATATATGTAAGATTGAAATATAGAAAAGAAAAGGAATATTGTTGGTGTATTATGGAGGCTAGCAGGAATTTCATGTTGCAAATAGAATATTGGTCAAAGTTATTTGAAGGCTGAGCGTACTTTATGTCTCCTAATATTATGCTATGGCTTTTAGTGATTCCAAATTACCACATGCTACATTTATTCCTGATGGGTGTAGGGATTGAAATTTGTGTATCAAATACGATTCCATGTACTTCCTCTCACGTGGTGACCGGAAATTTGTTTGTAGAATGTAAAGTTCGGCTTGATCGAAATTGTGGTCTTGTTGGTTGAAGTGGCTGGCTACTGCTTTTGGTAAATCGTGCTTTGTGTCTGCGTCGTGGCAGACACAAAGCACGGTCCAGTTTCGCAACGATGTGGATGGTCTGGACAAATCTTGAAAGTATAATGACAGAGCACCGTTGAAAAAGGATATATTAGCCGAGCGTTTTTATCCCTTCAGTGCGGAGTGCGCCAAACGACGTTGTCGGCAGCATGTTACACTCTTTGTAACACTGAAAGGCTAAAACGTTATTGGTAATGCATTAAATTATAAAATAGGGAACTAAACCTCTTGCAGCAAGACATAGTGAGCCGATGTGGCGGAGTCACATTACATTGATACACCTAATGCATTCGCCCTAATAAAAGATAATGACACAAAACTCGTTCTCTAAGGCGAGAATTCATTTCAACAACTGCGTTTGAAAACCATTCAGTTCAACGAGTTAGCCGTGCTATAAATATACTTCTGTTGTAATAAGCAAACATACAGTTTAAATACATAAGGTTTGCTTCCAAGGTAACGAGGGCACCGCCGCAACTCTTTCTGTGCGGCCATGGCAGTTCGCGGCATGCTCGGTTTCAAGCATCAAAGTATACCATGCAACGCATCTTGAGCTCGGAATTTTGTTTTCAAAAGGAGTTAACATTATTTAAAAAAAAAACAGTAAGCACAGCCGCATGTGGCTATCCGCTTTGTTCCCAGCTTTTTGAATAGTGAACTGCTTTTTTTATTATTATTATTTTTTACTTTCACATTCATAATCTGAAAGTAAAAAAAACAAACATTCAGATCGCGTAATAAAGACACCGCTTTTTTTTTTTGTTGCATTGTCACTGGCTCCATGGACCTGTAAGGCTTCGTTTCCTTTTATTTTTATCACCAAGTTAGATATCAGCAAACTCAGCATCTTATGTTTCTGAAAATTTATACTCTTCAACAACTTCATCTCAGGACATAGACGGCGAAAACTTACAAAGGCCACTACCACGAAAATCACCAGGTTAAACTTTCTCGTCACAAATGCAACAAAACTCGCTATGATAGACGCAGCGGTTTGTCAGCAAGACGGTTTCTGCGTTCCTGTGTATTTAGGTAGAAGTCTTCGAGCTAGCACTTCCTCTTAACCAAGTTAGCGAGCTGTATATATGACATAGAACTGTTTCCTCGGTACGCTTGCAGCTCGGCTTGTAGCTCTCGCATTTCCCATACACAGGAAGCCCGTGCATACAAAACTAGCATGAAGCCCCTCTAGCGAAATCGCTACGCCTACGCCGCTACTTTTACTCTCAGGAAATTATTCGGTCGAGCGTCGCACATACGTTTGCGAAAGTGACCCCAGTACTACAAAAACAATTTACGAGACGAATGTTTACCTACTAGCATGGTCGAAATTGTCCGGGCCCATGATCCCGTTGTAAGAAAGCGTATGTTTAAGCAGCCGCGAGTGCTGCGTGTTTTGCGGCAGCTGCAGAAATGAGCCTACGAAGCGATCCAAATGCTTAGAAGAAGAGAGGTTGCAAAGAAGCACGATTCTTGAGTGAGAGGCGTCGTTGATCGCGAATAACTATGCATCAAGCAACGAAACGAGCAGGTTATAGTTAGATCGTATAAAAGGCCCGTCTTCGCATAATGCATGCACGCAAGTGTTATATACGGGCTGAAAAATGTTTATCCTTTTTTTTGGATAGGTGGGCGGGGTGATGTCAATCGGTACTTTCAGCATGCACGGCTCCGTGATAATCTACGAAGCTTGGAAGCAATAAAACTTTGTTGGCCGGGTTGGCTCGTACTTGCATGTTCGGAAGCAGTTTCGCAGCCGCTGAAAAACAATTTCTGAAGCTAAATATGAGTGCGAAAGGGGATTTTGCAGGTTTCAAAGCAGAATGGTATATGGCGCTCGTTGGCGCGGGGCATTCCGAAACGACCGCGAAAATGGTTTTAAGCATTGCCGCTTTCGTAGCGTACGCATAAAATCAAGAGAAATCCTTGCTGAAATCTCCCGTATGTCGTTCCAATATACCAACATGTTTACGGAAACTTGTAGCATTTACGGAGAACATGCAGATACTGCTGCGTTTTTCATACATTTAATAGGGACTATGCGGAATCGTTGAAATGGTATACGGAAGGTTCCAATATAGGAAGCAGAGGAAAGGGAAAGGTAGAGAGTTTAAGTAGATTGCAATAGTTGGTTTGTTGATCTATAGCTCGCTATGTTATTGCTCTCTGTTGCTATAACTCGCTATGCGTCGAATGTATTGGCTGTTAAACTGTTGATGATGTTGAGGATGTCTGCAGCCACAACTCTGAAGTATGGTGCATGTTTGGTGTGCGAGCTGCTTGCTGAAGTAAGGCACACTCATACACGAAGCTCTGCAGAACTTTCTCTTCGATCACCGATTACCAGGCGCGGTGTATGCATCGACAAACTCGCCATGTTGCCAACTTCAATGAGGCTTGCTGGTATTTCCAAACAATAAAGCTGACACCTACCTAAGCAGTAAAGAAATGGACGAAGTGCGTTGTAATGCCCATATTTGCCGAGTATTTTCATGCAACTCCACATCGTTGGCATCAGCGTCATTTGCGTCGTCCTCTACGCAACACGTCATGGTGCACAACTTGAATATGGAAGTGTCACATGGCCCAAGTTTCTGCTGGTGTCAGCGTGTCACTCACTGTAATATCACTATGAATTAATGCGTTTTTAAAGTTATTTTTTTATAAGCTGGTGAAGGTCTGCAAATCAGTAGGTCTCTAGGCCAACGTTGCTGCGTCTTGGTCTCAATCAGTAACTATTGGTTCTGTTACTTACTGGATACGGTTGTTTCGGCGCGGCACGCGTTGTCATTTGCTTACTGTTGCGCTAGACAAATGTTTCTATTGCACTTCAAGCTAACCCATAGTTATATAGTTATACTATCTGCATCGCCGAGTTTGAAGGACTCGTTGTTGGAAGAGCTGACGAATCTTCAAAAAAGGTATAAAATACGCAAGCTAGCGGCCGCATAGGACCGGACACAAGGACACACGCAGAAGCTCGCAGCCGAGTTTTTTTATATAAGATGAATCAAGTAGCACAATGGCTGCTTTCTGTCACGGAAAATTAGGTAAAAAATTGGGCCAAAAATAAACAGGAATGACAATTTATCCAACGCGCAAGAAGAACTCCGTTGCAATTTTTTATTGTTGCTGATTGACGGTAGTACAATGGGCACTTCTACATACGTACCTTTTATTCGGCAAACTTTTCACCTGGCATTTTCGATGGAGGCGAAAGTGTTTGAGGCCCGGGTACTTCGATTTAGGCGCACGTTAAAGAAACCCAGCAGGTCGAAATATCCGGAGCCCTCCACTACGGCGTCCCTCATAATCATATCGTGATTTTGGGACGTTAAACTCCAGATATTATTATTAATTAACTTTTGACCTGAGCCAGGCTTCAACTGAAACTGCTTTTCGCGATGAACAGAAATAATGCTGACTGTGTTAGTTATTCAACATATTCCTCAACCTCCAATGACCGTAACCAGCGGTCGACTGTACGCTGCGGGTTCCTGAAAATGCTGCAGGCAAAACCAGGAGCCATTGAGAAGCCAACGCTACGCGCGTACGCAAGCCTCTCGCGTACGTGTCCTTTCTTTTGCTACTGATATTTACTGCCCCGCGGGAAACAGCTATGCCACTTCACTACAAGCACGGGAGCGCGTGCAGTCCCAAAACCTTGCGAAGACAAATTGCTTTGCTCCTTTTACGCGTCCGCCGCCGCCGCCGCCGCCGCCGTCGCCAACGCGCAACGTAGACGTCATTCCGTCTGTAATACGCTACAAAGTGAGCGAGGGGAAACACATCAAAGGACGAACGGGAAAAGTCGAACAATACGCGCCAGACGCCGCAGCTCTTTTGCTTCACGCGCGTTTTCGCACCTCTTATTCCAGGGGGAACCGGAAACGACGAAATCGGAACGGCGACTCTGTACGATAGGGTGGCTATATCAGCCTCCGTGCAGCTTATACAGAAGCAGCAGCAGCAACAGCAGCAGTAAGCAGTCACGCTCGCCGATGTCGCCTTCTCGCAGTTGCCTCCTTATTGCATGTTTAGGGAACTCGGAGAAATGGGGGCGCTCAATGGAGCGAGGGAAGAGAGAAACAAGACGCGAAGAATCTCGGAAGAAAAAGAATGACAGAAAGAAGGCATTCGAGGGAATGCGCTCAGACTTCCACTCGCACTCATTTTCCTTCCTTCCTTCCTTTCTTTCTTTCTTTCTTTCTTTCTTTCTTTCTTTCTTTCTTTCTTTCTTTCTTTCTTTCTTTCTTTCTTTCTTTCTTTCTTTCTTTCTTTCTTTCTTTCTTTCCTTCTTTCTTTCTTTCTTTCTTTCTTTCTTTCTTTCTTTCTTTCTCGTAAGACGCCGTATCAGAGGCCCAAACGGAAACCATCGGTGCCTTATGTAGAAGGCGGGACGTTTTAGCAGCTACACGTATCTGTGTGCGTGTCCGTGTCTGTTTGTTCATTTATACGGCGAGGACGAGGAGAAGAGGTGCGTTGTGAGCGCGTACAGTACGTTTTCGTGCCTACAGGACAGAATATGTGGGTCATCGCAAGTGTGAGTGAAGATTGCGAACGGAGGACAGGAAGAAGAATCGGGAAAGTGGCGAGAAAATGCGCACACTAAACGAGGACGCTCCTGGCTCCTGTCGGTCGCCAAGATTCCAAGAGTGTACAGATGCCGTGTCGTTGGCTGCGAGAAGAAGAACAGCGAGAGAGAGAGAGAGAGACAGTTGGCGATCAGTCCAGCACTTGTGCGCTTTCGCAGCACACAAGCGCTGTGTTCCGGGGCAGCCCAACGAGTCGGCTGTCGAGGCAGCTGGAGCGGTGTGCACCCTGTTTTGCGCAGAAGGGGAAAGTCGCGAGCAATTTAGTCCTGGAAAAAGATTGCCCACCAGAGCGTTCTGCATCCCACCTTCCTCTTTGCAACAACAACGCTCACCGCCTCCCCACATCCCCGAGCACGTTATCTAGCACGAGCGATCCTCCACTCTCTCGCAAGCTTTTTTTTTTTCTTTTTTGTCATCGTGTCCATGCTAGGAGCATGGTACGTGCAACGAACGGCAAATGAAGTCTCTCTTCAGATTTCTTCGATTGCTTTTTCTTTTCTTTCTTTACGGTTGTTGTTTTCTCGCCTTGTTTGTTTCTTTCTGAGCGCCAAAACGAGGCCGATGAACATGTTCAGGCTAAGTTTTTCTTCTTTTTTTCCTTGTCACGAAGACAATGTTCTTTCTGCGGAGTAATTTTTCGTCGGCAAGAGGTTCCCGTAGTTTAACTGGTCACGCCTACGTAAAATGCTGCCAGGTTTCAATGGGACATAAATCGTGCGACGCAATTTAGGGGATCTAATGGCAAGCATAACTGCATCCATTGTGTGCATTTCATGGTGGTGCTTCTGGTTAGCTGCCACTGCTCACGCATTTCGGCAGGACAGCATCAATGTAGTACAACCTAACAAAAAGAGCGCGATGGAATCACTTGCAACAATTTTTGTTGCCAGCTGTCGTTCTAACTTTTTTGGTCATTAAGTCAAACTGACAATGTAAACAAGCGCTGTCATCTTTATTCCATTTTATTTCATTAGTCGTGGGTAACACTTTCTGCATGCTGTATATGTACGGTGGCGGTCAAAATTTTGCGGACCACGGGAGCGCAGGGCAGACAGCACCGAGGCGCCTTCTCACGGCTGCTTGCGAAGCTCTAGAGCGCGCACTGCGCACGCGCATTCTTGTTTACCTGCCGGCCTGCTCGTTCGCTTGCTTCAAGTCCGCGCGCGCCGGAAAGCCAGAGAAATCGGAAGGTGCCGCTTCTGCAGTCGCCGCGGAAGCACCGAGCGGTGATATCGCGACGGAAACATGTAACTTGTACTGGCAGTGCTCGGTGCGCGCTGCACTCTGCGCTTTGTTCCCAGACGCTTCGCAGCGTGGAAAATACGCTTTGCGTCAGTTTGTCTCAAATCGACATGTGTGATAAGACATATAAGCAGCTGCCATTCGCGGAACTCATGCATGTGCAATATTTTTTCTGTTGTGCTTGGTGCAAATATCATGCGCCCGTTGATATGCGCTATAAAAGAAAAAAAACTTGGCATCGACCGGTTTGTAGCACGAACCTGCAAGAAAAACCCACATGGGTTAAAAAATGAAGAAGAAAAATCTTGAAAGCTGACGAAAAATTTCTCCAGACCAGCACAAAGTTTTCGCCAAGTAGAAAGGTTTTCTTTTAGGCAAATCGCTCGGGGCTTCCGTGGTGACTGCAGTAGCGGCACCTTGTACTTTATCTGGCGTTCTGGTGCGCGCGCACTTGAAGCAAGCGAATGATCAGGCCGACAGGTAAACAAGGATGCGCGTGCGCAGTGCGCGCTCTAGAGCTTCGCAAGCAACCGAGAGAAGGCGCCTCGGTGCTGTCTGCCACGCACTCCCGTGGTCCGCAAAATTTTGACCGCCGCTGTACAACGCATTGAACATATAGCCCAAACTTGCTTGGGATGTAAAAACAGCGCAAAATATAGACAAGGACAGAGGAAGAGACGACACCTTGTCTACATTTTGCGCTGTTTTTACATCCCAAGCATGAACCACCAACTAGCCCAACTTTCGCTATTATTGCAATATAGCCGAAACAAAGATTCTCACTAAATATTGCGTTATGCTACACTAAAAACATTATAGCACGTGAGGTTAAAGGATAGATAAAAATACAAAAAAATAGATAAATGGTTGTAATTATTACTACCGTGTATACCAAAAACTGAGCGGCGTTGCAAATTTCTGGCAGGCAATGTTTTAGGCTGCAAGTAACAAAAGTTTACATTTTTGATTTATACAAATGAAACGAAAAAAATATGTTCACCGTTGGTCGATGCATATTTTCGATCAATATGTCTTCTTTTAGTTTCAGTAATTTCGGGTACTACTGATGACGACACCAGTTTGCATCGACAGTATTTGGCGAGTATGATTTTGCTATTCCAGCTTCCTTATTTCTATGCGCTTGAGCAAAGTCGTAACAAGTATCACTTCTACGACAATGATGGTGGCCTAAATACCTAGGCCACCAGGAAATTGAAGAAGCTCATGAAGTGGGAATGTAAAAGCTGGTTTGGCGTATACTGTTCCTTTTTGACAACCTTGATTAGATAGTCTGGGAAATATAGGAAGCGATGGCCGACACTTTCTGCTACTCATTGTCATAATGAACTGTGGAGCCGCACCGCCCATATATTTTCAGAGGAAAAAGCATTATAGCTAGTTCCACGCAGTGTAACCGTCGGACAGCAGAGCTCTCGCCCCTTTAGTCAGACATTACATATTGCGATCCTAAGTTTTGGCAAAGTTGGCCCAGGCTAGAGGGACCTAGAATTACGGGGAGTGTCCATAGCAGCCGTAGACCCTATTCGAAAACTCTTAGCTCCTACTTGACCCAAAGCGAGCACGCGCAAAGGGCGCTGGGGCCCCAAACTTTTGGGGCGCCTATTCGAAAACCTCGTAATGATTAAAGAAATCTGTTGTGGTAGCTGTTGTAGTTAAGTTAGAGCGTAATCAGAGAAAGCGGTGTTTCACTCAGAAGAGCGTCGCTGAGTGGACGCAGAACTTGGGCTAAGGTCGTCATCCCGCGGCACGTTAACGAGTTATATAATACCATGCCGGACTACAGGGAAACGCAAGGCGCGTCGTGGCTACCCTGTTGCCCGGCCGCAATTTTTCTCGGGCGAGCGTAAGTGGGGTACGCGGTGTTGAAGCCGAGCGAGGCAGGCGCGCGTCGCAGGGCTATTTGTTAAAGCCGCGGCTTCGCTCATAGCATCCATATGGATGGATGCTATGAGCAAGGCCGATGGATGGATGGATGGATGCTATGAGCGTCCCCTTTAAAACGGGGCGGTGACATGTCTGCCACCAGGCTCGAAGAGAAAAAAAAAAAAAAAAAAAAAAAAAAAAGCTTCCTTGTTTCATGTTGGCCAAATACCTTATCTACATTGATTAAATCTATGTTATTATACCAAAAAATATAAATTCACGGTCCATCTCTCTGCCGCTTAAGGCAGAATGACCTTATTTTTCCCCCATTATTATTTTGTTCTTTATCTCTACTTTTCTGCCACCAATACTCTAACCGTCTCTTACTTATGTTCTATCGCGGACGTGTTCAGCTTTCCATTGTTGTCCCTAAAACCCAAGGCTTCATGTAGACTCGTGCCCACACGTATACCTGGGTGAATATCGCCACATTCAATCAGTACATGTTCCATCGTTTCCTTAGTTCCCCCGCAGCATGTACATTGTTCTTCTTCGTTACTAAATCTCGCTTTATAACTACGCGTTCTAAGGCAGCCCGACCTTGCTTCAAACAGTAAAGCGCTTCCCCTTGAATTATCATAAAACCTTTCCCTCCTTATTTCGTTTTTTCCTTTTCGGTAGTTACTCAGAGCCGGCTTCTTTTCCATCGCTGTCATCCAATAAGTCCTCTCCGCCTCTCTGACCTTCCGCTTAATGCTCCTTGTTGCCATATCGCCCGCACTGCCAGCCGTATATTTACTGGTGAGCCTCCTAGTTCTTTTTCTCCACTGCGTGTCAACGCTTTTTCTATACAAATACCTGAAAACCTTCTCTGCCCATCTACTCTCCTTCATTTTCCTCAGCCTCTCTTCGAATCTCATTTTGCTCTGCGCTTCCCTCACTTCAAAGCCTGTCCATCCCATATCACCCTTTACCGCCTCATTTGTCGTCTTCCGTGAGCGCCCAACGCGAGGCGGCCCACCGTCCTTTGATTTACATCCATTCCTGATTGCACCTCTGACTTCATGCACACCACTGAGTTCCCAAATGTAAGCCCCGGAACCATCACACCCTTCCACAGCCCTCGAAGCACCTCGTACCTATTGTATCCCCATAAAGCTCTGTGCTTCATAATTGCAGCATTCCTCTTTCCCTTTGCTACCGATGCTTTCTCTTGTACCTCCATATATCTATCCCCCTCATTTACCCATACTCCGAGGTACTTGTACTCGCTTACCCTCGGTATTTTTTGGCCCTGTATTAATACCGTATGGTCTCCGTGATCATTGAATACCATCAATCCACATTTTGTTGCACTAAATCCTAGTCCTAGAGCCTCACACTCCCTTCCGCATATATCTGCCAGTCGCTGTATATCATCTTGACTGTCCGCAAATAAGACAATATCATCAGCATAAAATCATCAGCCGAGGCTTTGGCTAAGGTCGCCACCTCGCGGTGTGTTAAGGCGTTCACAAATTGGACTTCACATACTGTAAACACGCTGAATGCTACGGACGCGTAGCAACGACGCGTTGCAGGAGCTAATCGTGGAGGCCACGGTCATGATGCATTACTTCATTTTACCACTCCCAGAGCGCGACACTACCCCACCGACCAAGGGCACGGCGAGAGGAAAGTGTGAGATATAAAAAGCGCGTTTGTAAAGCCTCCAGAGTGTGTGACCGTGGCGCAGTGGATAGCGTGCCCGGCATCTGTTGTCTCGGAGCGAGAGGGCTTGGGTTCTCCTCCTGTTGATGGAACTTTCAAGTTTTAGGGGCGAAGCTCCTTATAGCGGCACCCGTTCGTCCCTCGTAGCGTAGTATGTAACCAGTCTTACGCTTTGACCTGCAAGGTGGTGCCGGTGGGAGATTTTAGGGGCGAAGCTCCTTATAGCGGCACCCGTTCGTCCCTCGTAGCGTAGTATGTAACCAGTCTTACGCTTTGACCTGCAAGGTGGTGCCGGTGGGAGATTTTTCCTGTGCGTTGTTGAACAATAAAAAATTCGCAGCGTTAGCTCAAAGCCGACTTCTTCTGTCTCTCATTCCCATTAGCAGCCATTCTTTACCTCCAAGGTAGTGCCTGGTGAGATTTCTCCTGTGCGTGATTAAACAATAAAAATTTTGTTCAAAACGCCGTTGATTGATGAAATAAACCAACAAAAGACGCCAGATGTTTTGTAAAAGCAAAACGAAAGAACGCCAGATGTTTCTCAAGCAAAACGAAAAGACGCCAGCTGCTTAACGAAAGACGCCAGATGTTTTCTAAGCAATGGTTTTCTAAACAATGAAAATTCACAGCGCACATGTAAAATTAAAGTGCGCTGCAAGTCGTCATAACTCATCGAACCTTTAGTATAAACGCGCCCGATCTCACGTCGGTGATGATGTACTGGGCAGAATTCACGGAAGATTCACGGTTTACCGATGAACCTCCGCAGCTTCGCCCACTCATCATCATTCACTCCGTGGATATGCTGTGATTTTTTTCTATGCCATCTGATCGTGTGCATTTTTTCGACGTAATTTCCCTGACGGAAATTCCGCGACGGTCACTGAAGTCCTGGTGGACGTCGGAATAAAACGCGTTCGTGTTAGAATTATGATTTATGGCGTAGTCGATCCTTTGTGGAACGCCAAATCTTCAAACTATAGTTGGCCTTGCCCCAACACTAAGCTGCGCTCAGAATTCGCATTAGGCAATAATGTAACCGAAGACGATTTTTTTTATTCCACATGTCCTCATCTCCTCACTCTAGTGTGAATCAGTACGCAAGATACATGCTGAAAAACTGAAGCATAGACAAGTTTGTACTTATTCACGGTGTTGTTATCGGGCACTAAAATCACAGAAGAAAATGAACAGCGCCGCGATACACACAAATGAAAAAACTAACGTGTTTTCGCAGTTACAATAACGCATTTCATTCACTCCGCAAGCCATCCTTTAAAAGTACTTCTCTATCGAGCATCTTCGTTATCTGTCCTCCCATTTCCGTGTTTTGCTCTTCGCATAAGACACTACGATGAAGAGTCATGCTAGCCCTGGTGACTACGATGTTCTCGTTCGTACAAAAATCCCGGCCGCGGCGGCTGCATTTTCGATGGAGGCGAAAATGTTTGAGGCCCGTGTACTTAGGTTTAGGTGCACGTTAAAGAACCCCAGGGGGTCGAAATTTCCGGAGACCTCCACTACGGCGTCTCTCATAATCATATCGTGGTTTTGGGATGTTAAACCCCAGATATTATTATAATATTCTCGTTGTCATAGGAAATCGTGCTCGCCTTCTTCGTATGGGCACTGATAAAGTAATCTCAGCGTTTTACTAAGGTCATAATGCATCCTAAATTGGTTAAAAGGTGATACATGAAGCCTCGCATCTCCGTTTAAGGTAATCGACGATAAAAATGGAAAACTTGTGTACTAGAAAGCTGACTACGTTGATCTGTTCACGCGCCGTGCATTAACGTAACGTTTAGTGCAATGTTCCACAATGCTTGTGCAGAGCAAGCCTTCTCAGGCTTGCGATAAATGTAATGTGCAGCCGAGGGAACTCACCTATGAACGTCCACTGAGAGTTTAGTAGCATCTGATTTAATGGAGAGCATAACCGGGGGATTCGTTAATCAATAAAGCGACAAATTAATAATGTCGCATCTACAGATCAGCATCAGCTGCGGTTAGAATTGAAGTGAGGTTGATGTGAAGGTGACATCGGGCGATGCTTTAACATTACAAGCAAAAGAGGTACTAAAGCTCTCAGAAGGCTTTGAGTATTCACGTGTCTCCGTGCATCGTCGTGACTGTAGGTATTGTCCTGCATTTTCCTATCACTACGGTGGCGTTCAGGCATCGTGAAGAGCTACAATGAAATAATGAAGGCTTACCGAATATAACAAAGACGGGATCGGGATATGTTGGCCAGCCATTCATTTCGTAACAATATATCGAGGTTACAGGGGCAAAGCCACTGCGTGCCTCGTGCCTAAGATATTTGTTTGTTCGGTTTGTTCATGAGCCACGACATGCGTATAAACCTCTAATGGGGCTCATTGCGCAATATTCGTAACTTAGAGGATGTATTTCGATAGCTTGTCTATTCATGCGAAGGGGCGATGGGTTGGCCATAGATGTTCGGTGACGTATGGGTGTTTTTCTCTAATAAAGTTCGCTTGACAACGTGCGCCGCGTTGCTACTCCCTTCCTTTTTCTTTCTCCTTTCCGCCTGTGTACGTCATCGCTGTAGCTGTCATGAGACGACTGGTTAAGTGGTATGTCTATCCTGCTGGATCCTGGGGCCCGCATCGCGTAGGTTTTTTGACGAGACGTGCCAAAATTTGACACTCCGCTCATGAACGGAGGACCGTCACATTAGGACGATGGCCTAGGAAATACGACGCGGCTCACCTGGTTATTCTGTCAGCTAACGAGAACGCGGCTTGTTGCACAATCGTGTGCCATCTGTAACGTACAGCGTTCGAGTAAAGGGAGATAATGCTCTGTAAAAGCCGTTTGCCTCAAAATCACCAGACGGGTGTCTATCGATCGGCGTGTAAACGCATAGCGCATCGTATTGTGAAAAAAATATAAAAGCCCGACGTCTCGACGTTTACTTACTTTCGGGCGAGACGCGGTTCACGAAGAATGACGGGGAGTTTGTTTCGAAAGCATTCACTCGAGTCCCTTACAGGGCTGGACATCAACAATGCCGTGTCTATCAACTCTTGGGCAAACGTTTTTGCGATGCAGTACCATCGTCTTATTGTGAGCGTAGTTCTAAGGATACGCCAGGAGGTAAATGGGGATATTTCGTAATTGCTTGAGATCTCAGTTCACACAGAAGATCGTGTCTCGTTTTCGGGCACGTTTGAACTGCCTCTGTTGCCTTATAGGAGAAAGGAGCAGCGCTATACTCAATTTACACAGGCATCCATAACTTGCTTTTAGAGTTTTGCGGTATTTACACGTGTGCTGAATAAATCTTAGTCGCGATTTTCAAGCGATGTTCTAGAAGTTAAGCAACTGCACCGTTACAAGTGCGCAATAAAAACACGTTGTACTTCTCACTTTGGAAGCCTTCCAGGATACCACACTGTAAAAAATATTTTGTGATAAAAACAGAAATTCTCTGGCAGCTCTCTTGCCACAGAATTTCTGTAAAGCTATGTTTTTTGTTTTGAAGTTTTCTGTGTTTTGACACATTTTTTCGGTTTAGTTTTACAGAACTTTTACAGAAATTTCCCGGATAAACACAATTTTCTGTTTTGCCTTACAGAAAACAGCTGTATTTTCTGTTTTTCTTGTTTCGGTTATTTCACTGCTATTTTCTGCTTTACTGTACAGAAATTTCATGTTTAAAAACATGTTTCAGTTTTCAATCACGGAAAAAACTGTTTTCTGTTCTCATTTTCCTGTTATTTCGCTACTAGTCTCTATTTTCGTTTACAGAAACGTTATGTATGAGTGAATGCTTGGATATAGAGTCAGAAAGATTATATATTTTCTGTTATTGCCTTCCTGTTATTGAATTAGTACCTTCGGTTTCGTTAATCGAATTTTCGTGCATAAAGATTAGCTTATATATTGTCTTACAAAAGCTTTCCACAGTACTAAAATGTAGTTCTGTCACTTGTAAAAGCGACATGCAAGAATGGTTTTGCTTAGCCAAATGCAATGGCAAGAATACCAATATATTGCGTTGCCATAATCCACATACATTCCAGATTTCTTAATAATAATATTTGCGATTTTGCGTGCCAAACCACAATATGATTATGAGGCACACCGTAGTGGAGGGCTTCGGAAACTTCGACCATCTGGTGTTCTTTAACGTGCACTGACATCGCACAGTACACGGGCCAGCGAACGCCGCGGCACGAATGGAACCCGCGACTTCCGTCTCAGCTGCCGAGCGGAGTAGCCACTGTACTACCACGGAGGACATTTTAAAGTTCTTGGAACTACACCCGCGAAGTGCTTCCATCACCCTAGTAAGTAACACAATAAAAACAGGCACGTTTCAGTGGAGTCTCCTTTCATAATAAAAGAAACGAATCTTTATTTAATCACAGAAAATGCCGCAAGTAAATAAACAGCTGAAATTATGAAAACAGCATACAACTTGCCACTGTAGATTCAAACTGGCTTTCAGAAATAGATACACACACATATATATGCATGACGACAATGAAAAATTTCCGGTCAAACATTTAAAATTCGTAGTCTCGTAGAGCATTGATTAAGTTCGCCACTTTTGGTGTGAGGCAGTGCTGCTTCCTTGACTTCTGGGCCTTGCTCCCTCGGTCTGGGTTGAGTGCTGCGATTGTCCTAAAAGCGAATAATGATGATTTTATATGCATCATGCTGCTGCTCGACTATGCTAAACTTAATTAAGCACACTGAGAACAACAGTGATTATGTGGTTAAAGCGCTCAAGAAACCCTCGCATTGCCTCTTTAAGGTCTGCTGTGTGCAATCAGTAAAAAAAATTAACATCATGTTTCAGATTATGGTTAATTTCTAGAAAATACATTATGCTTCATACAATGTCAGTTATTGCAGTGTAACGACTGAAACGAAATAATGCTCTTCACGGAACAAGGTCTCATAGAACAATACACACAGACATGCACATATATATATATATATATATATATATATATATATATATATATATATATATATATATACAGTAGAACCCCGCTGATACGTTTTTGAAGGGACCATAGGAAATAAACGTAAGAGACGGGAAACGTAAGAGCCGAAAAACAGGAAAAGGCAAAATATTTACAGAATTTTATTTCAATTCTTACGAGCAGCAAGAAAATTGGCCCGCTCAGCCGCGATCTAGTCGATGGATAGAAACGCGGAGCTTAGGACGGCCTTATCCACAGAAATGTAATCAACGTATGTGACTTTTTTAACACCAACAGCTGTAGGCATGAAAGAACTAAGCACACGCAATCACGACCGGCGCGGCGAGTCCGACCGCGAACCGCACGCACGACCATGCGAGCTCCAACCAGCTCGAACTCCTCCCGTTCTCCGACAAATAACGATGATGATGAGTCTACGCCAACGCGATGGCAGAAGTGAATGCCATTCTCGAAGGCCTTGCTTTCGCAAGCAATTACGTCATACACGCCATGTTTGTGCAATGCAAATCTCAGAGGCTATGCTTTTGTCAATAGTAAATGCCAATCTCGAAGGCCTTGCTTTCGCGAGCAGTTACGTCATAGACGCCATCTTTGCAATTTGAATCTCGAAGGCCATGCTTTTGTTTGCATCAATTGAAAGATTCTGTTGCTTGCGCCTCTCATGCGGCTAATATTACGGTCAAATGAGGCCAAGCTGCGTGAAAATGCACCATGGCCGCTCTCTTTGGTAGTCACTCGGTCGGCTCCGGCGCACTTCGCGACGTATCATACGGGAACGGTCCGACAGTTACGACGTAACAGCGGGGTTCCCAATACATTGTAGCCTATGGGAGCTATGCCGGGACCGGCGGAAAACGACGTAACAGCCGGGAAAACGCAGTAGTGAGGAACGTAACAGCGGGGTTCTACTGTATATATATATATATATATATATATATATATATATATATATATATATATATATATATGTGTGTGTGTGTCATTCCATATCAAGTGTACCCGGTAAATTTTGGACCATCTCCGATCGTGCCGAAATAAATTGGGCTGGTAT